>NW_028322238.1:10016562-10321250 GCF_059928025.1 Delphinapterus leucas
TCCTGAATATATTCAGGAAAAAACGCATACGCCCTTTTTGGCCAACCAAGCAAGCGTGTGAAGGAAATCTGCACTACAATGAAGTCTCACTGCCCCCCGGTCCAAACGGCCATCTGAAACAAGTGTAAAATCCAGAAAGGCAGGACAGGTCATGGAGAAGAGGGAGCCTAGTTATGCTGATGGGCGGGATGTAAATTGCCAACAGCCACTCTGGAGAAGTGTATGGTGTTTCCTGAAACACGTAGGAAACAAAGCAACACAGCCTATGGCAATTCCACTTAGGGTCCTATAGCTTAGGGAAATTAAAATCAAAAACACACAGCCACTCCAAATTTTGGGACGGCTCTATTGACAAGAACCTCATCTACGGTACAAGTTAAATATCCGAGAAAGCAAAAAATGGATAAAGAAGTTGTGGTACGTACGTACAATGGAATATCACTCAGCAATGAGATCTACGTCATCAGGCCCGTAGCGGCATAATGAGTGGATTCCGGTACGACGATTCTACGAGAAATAAGTCACACAGAAAAAGAAACATCATAAGATATCACTAATACACGGAACGTAAACGTGGCTACACATGAACTGAATTACAAAACAGAACAGGGTCGCAAATTTAGAAAACCAACTTATGCTTGCTTATGGGGAAAGGTGAGTTGGGGTGCTGCATCAAACCAGAGATTGAAATTAGCACAGATACCGTTCCATAAGCCAAATATATAATAGACATGACCTACTCCTTGCTCAACGAAATGGAATCAACACCCCATATTCAACGCCTGGGAATATACCTGACAAGTAAGAATCTTAAGAAACATGGATTTATATGTCTAAATAAGGAAGACAAGCGTGTGTACAGTGGCCTAAACGCAGCAGTGAAAATCCGATAAATCCCATTAACAAAATAAATTTCAAAAAGAAAACACAATGACAGTGAAATAGAGAGCAATTCTTAAATAATTCATTCAGGGCTTGTGATGCAACCTGGATTTACCACATCTACACCCAGAGCTGGTTGAGACATAAGGCTGAACACTTCGGGCTGATAGCATTGATGATGTTTGGTGAGCAAATGCAGACCCTTTGAAGTCATACTGCATGGTAGCCATTCCATGGGTCCCAACTCTCCAGGTTTAAGGGATTCTTCCTTCAGCTAAAACATGCATGGGAAACCCGGAGTATGTTCCACCGTGTGATTGGGAAACGTTTTCAAATGCATCTCAGGTTTCATCCCCTAATTCTCGGGTTCACCGTTCCAGACACTTTACTAACACTCTCCCCACTTGGAAAGTCAGTGCCTTTAACCTTCTGTTTGGCACAGTTTGCAATTTCTGCGCAAGATGAACAGGAATAGGGAGAACCAATGGAGAATAGTTGTAAGTGTCTGCACGGGCAAATGGAACGCTCATTTCCCACCAGGAAGAGGAATTAACCAAAGGCTCAGCATGCCCTGCCGGAACCAGATTAGGGCCTGAAGCAATCCTGCGGTTTTGCGGCCAGCTCACAAGATAGCGAGTTGAAGAAAAGAGCCCAGGGGCACTGTAATTCACAAACCTGCAGAGTTATGAATGACAGCTATCGTCCAAAAATGTATTGAAGTAAGTCTTCGAAGAGGACTTGAAAGCGGGGCAGAATTTCAGGAAAACGATTTCAGGGGGTAGACTGGAATTGCACTTAAAGCATAGGAAATGAGGCAGAATGTCCACAATGATGCACTTAGCCAAAAAGGGCGTATGCGTTTTTTCCTGAATATATTCAGGAAAAAATGCATAAACCCTTTTTGGCCAACCAAGCAAGCGTGTAAAGGAAATCTGCACTACATTGAAGTCTCACTGCCCCCCGGTCAAAAGGGCCATCTGAAACAAGTGTAAAATCCAGAAAGGCAGGACAGGTCATGGAGAACAGGGAGCCTTGTTATGCTGATGGGCGGGATGTAAATTGCCAACAGCCACTCTGGAGAAGTGTATGGTGTTTCCTGAAACACGTAGGAAACAAAGCAACACAGCCTATGGCACTTCCACTTAGGGTCCTATAGCTTAGGGAAATTAAATTCAAAAACACACAGCCACCCAAAATTTGGGACGGCTCTGTTTACAAGAACCTCGTCTACGGTACAAGTTCAATATCCGAGAAAGCAAAAAATGGATAAAGAAGTTGTGGTACGTACGTACAATGGAATATCACTCAGCAATGAGATCTACGTCATCAGGCCCGTAGCGGCATAATGAGTGGATTAACGTACGAGGAGTCTACGAGAAATAAGTCACACAGAAAAAGAAACATCATAAGATATCACTAATACACGGAACATAAACTTGGCTACACATGAACTGAATTACAAACAGAACAGGGTCTCAAATTTAGAAAACCAACTTATGCTTGCTTATGGGGAAAGGTGAGTTGGGGTGCTGCATCAAACCAGAGATTGAAATTAGCACAGATACCGTTCCATAAGCCAAATATATAATAGACAAGACCTACTGTTGCTCAACGAAATGGACTCAACACCCCATATTCAACGCCTTGGAATATACCTGACAAGTAAGAATCTTAAGACCCATCGATTTATATGTCTCCATAAGGAAGTCAAGCGTGTGTACAGTGGCCTAAACGCAGCAGTGAAAATCCGATAAATCCCATTAACAAAATAAATTTCACAAACAAAACACAATGACATGCAAATGAAGCAAATGACAAAGGATTAATCTCCAAAATTTACAAGCAGCTCATGCAGCTCAATAACAAAAAAACAAACAACCCAATACAAAAATGGGCAGAAGACCTAAATAGACATTTCTCCAAAGAAGATATACAGAATGCCAACAAACACATGAAAGAATGCTCAACATCATTAATCATTAGAGAAATGCAAATCAAAACTACAATGAGATATCATCTCACACCAGTCAGAATGGCCATCATCAAAAAATCTAGAAACAATAAATGCTGGAGAGGGTGTGGAGAAAAGGGAACACTCTTGCACTGCTGGTGGGAATGTGAATTGGTTCAGCCACTATGGAGAACAGTATGGAGGTTCCTTAAAAAACTACAAATAGAATTACCATATGACCCAGCAATCCCACTACTGGGCATATACCCTGGGAAAACCAAAATTCAAACAGAGTCATGTACCAAAATGTTCATTGCAGCTCTATTTACAATAGCCCAGAGATGGAAACAACCTAAGCGCCCATCATCGGATGAATGGATAAAGAAAATGTGGCACATATATACAATGGAATATTACTCAGCCTTATAAAGAAATGAAATTGAGCTATTTGTAATGAGATGGATAGACCTAGAGTCTGTCATACAGAGTGAAGTAAGTCAGAAAGAAAAAGACAAATACCGTATGCTAACACATATATATGGAATTTAAGGGGAAAAAAAATGTCATGAAGAACCTAGGGGTAAGACAGGAATAAAGACGCAGACCTACTGGAGAACGGACTTGAGGATATGGGGAGGGGGAGGGGTGAGCTTTGACAGGGCGAGAGAGAGTCATGGACATATACACACTAACAAACGTAGTAAGGTAGATAGCTAGTGGGAAGCAGCCGCAAGGCACAGGGATATTAGCTTGGTACTTTGTGACAGCCTGGAGGGGTGGGATAGGGAGAGTGGGAGGGAGGGAGACGCAAGAGGGAAGACATATGGGAACATATGTATATGTATAACTGATTCACTTTGTTATAAAGCAGAAACTAACACACCATTGTAAAGCAATTATACCCCAATAAAGATGTTTAAAAAAAAAACAACACAATGACAGTGAAATAGAGAGCAATTCTTAAATAATTCATTCAGGGCTTGTGATGCAACCTGGATTTACCACATCTACACCCAGAGCTGGGTGAGACATAAGGCTGGACACTTCGGGCTGATAGCATTGGTGAGGTTCGGTGAGCAAACGCAGACCCTTTGAAGTCATACTGCATGGTAGCCATTCCATGGGTCCCAACTCTCCAGGTTTAAGGGATTCTTCCTTCAGCTAAAACATGCATGGGAAACCCAGAGTATGGTCCACCGTGTGATTGGGAAACGTTTTCAAATGCATCTCAGGTTTCGACCCCTGGTACTGGGGTGCACCGTTCCAGACGCTTTACTAACACTCTCCCCACTTGGAGAGTCAGTGCCTTTAACCTCCTGTTTGGCACAGTTTGCAATTTCTGCGCAAGATGAACAGGAATAGGGAGAACCAATGAGAGACTAGCTGTAGGTGTCTGCACGGGCAAAGGGAACGCTGATTTCCCACCAGGAAGAGGAATTAACCAAAGGATCAGCATGCCCTGCTGGAACCAGATTAGGGTCTAAAGCACTCCAGCGGTTTTGCGGCCAGCTCACAAGAAAGCGAGTTGAAGAAAGGAGCTCAGGGGCACTGTAACTCACAAACCTGCAGAGTTATGAATGATAACTATCGTCCAAAACTGTATTGAAGTAAGTCTTCGAAGTGGACTTGAAAGCGGGGCAGAATTTCAGGAAAACGATTTCAGGAGGTAGACTGGAATTGCACTTAAAGCATAGGAAAAGAGGCCGAATGTCGACAATGATGCATTTGGCCAAAAAGGGGCGTATGCGTTTTTTCCTGAATATATTCAGGAAAAAACGCATACGCCCTTTTTGGTCAACCAAGCAAGCGTGTCAAGGAAATCTGCACTACAATGAAGTCTCACTGCCCCCCGGTCAGAAGGGCCATCTGAAAAAAGTGTAAAATCCAGAAAGGCAGAACAGGTCATGGAGAACAGGGAGCCTTGTTATGCTGATGGGCGGGATGTAAATTGCCAACAGCCACTCTGGAGAAGTGTATGGTGTTTCCTGAAACACGTAGGAAACAAAGCAACACAGCCTATGGCACTTCCACTTAGTGTCCTATAGTTTAGGGAAATTAAAATCAAAAACACACAGCCACCCCAAAATTTGGGACGGCTCTGTTTACAAGAACCTCGTCTACGGTACAAGTCAAATATCCGAGAAAGCAAAAAATGGATAAAGAAGTTGTGGTACGTACGTACAATGGAATATCACTCAGCCATGAGATCTACGTCATCTGGCCCGTAGCAGCATAATGAGTGCATTAAGGTACGACCATTCTACGAGAAATAAGTCACACAGAAAAAGAAACATCATAAGATATCACTAATACACGGAACGTAAACTTGGCTACACATGAACTGAATTACAAAACAGAACAGGGTCTCAAATTTAGAAAACCAACTTATGCTTGCTTATTGCGAAAGGTGAGTTGGGGTGCTGCATCAAACCAGAGATTGAAATTAGCACAGATACCATTCCATAAGCCAAATATATAATAGAAAAGACCTACTCCTTGCTCAACGAAATGGACTCAACACCACATATTCAACGCCTGGGAATATACCTGACAAGTAAGAATCTTAAGACCCATGGATTTATATTTCTAAATAAGGATGTCAAGCGTGTGTACAGTGGCCTAAACGCAGCAGTGAAAATCCGATAAATCCCATTAACAAAATAAATTTCACAAACAAAACACAATGACAGTGAAATAGAGAGCAATTCTTAAATAATTCATTCAGGGCTTGTGATGCAACCTGGATTTACCACATCTACACCCAGAGCTGGTTGAGACATAAGGCTGAACACTTCGGGCTGATAGCATTGGTGATGTTTGGTGAGCAAACGCAGACCTTTTGAAGTCATACTGCATGGTACCCATTCCATGGGTCCCAACTCTCCAGGTTTAAGGGATTCTTCCTTCAGCTAAAACATGCATGGGAAACCCGGAGTATGTTCCACCGTGTGATTGGGAAACGTTTTCAAATGCATCTCAGGTTTCATCCCCTGGTACTCGGGTGCACCATTCCAGACACTTTACTAACACTCTCCCCACTTGGAAAGTCAGTGCCTTTAACCCTCTGTTTGGCACAGTTTGCAATTTCTGCGCAAGATGAACAGGAATAGGGAGAAGCAATGAGAGACTAGCTGTAGGTGTCTGCACGGGCAAATGGAACGCTCATTTCCCACCAGGAAGAGGAATTAACCAAAGGCTCAGCGTGCCCTGCCGGAACCAGATTAGGGCCTGAAGCAATCCTGCGGTTTTGCGGCCAGCTCACAAGAAAGCGAGTTGAAGAAAGGAGCTCAGGTGCACTGTAATTCACAATCCTGCAGAGTTATGAATGACAGCTATCGTCCAGAAATGTATTGAAGTAAGTCTTCTAAGAGGACTTTAAAGCGGGGCAGAATTTCAGGAAAACGATTTCAGGGGGTAGACTGGAATTGCACTTAAAGCATAGGAAAAGAGGCAGAATGTTGACAATGTTGCACTGGGCCAAAAAGGGCGTATGCGTTTTTACTTGAATATATTCAGGAAAAAACGCATACGCACTTTTTGGCCAACCAAGCAAGCTTGTAAAGGAAATCTGCACTACAATGAAGTCTCACTGCCCCCCGGTCCAAACGGCCATCTGAAACAAGTGTAAAATCCAGAAAGGCAGGACAGGTCATGGAGAACAGGGAGCCTTGTTATGCTGATGGGCGGGATGTAAATTGCCAACAGCCACTCTGGAGAAGTGTATGGTGTTTCCTGAAACACGTAGGAAACAAAGCAACACAGCCTATGGCACTTCCACTTAGGGTCCTATAGCTTAGGGAAATTAAAATCAAAAACACACAGCCACCCCAAAGTTTGGGACGGCTCTGTTTACAAGAACCTCGTCTACGGTACAAGTTAAATATCCGAGAAAGCAAAAAATGGATAAAGAAGTTGTGGTACGTACGTACAATGGAATATCACTCAACAATGAGATCTACGTCATCTGGCCCGTAGAGGCATAATCAGTGGATTCAGGTACGACGATTCTACGAGAAATAAGTCACACAGAAAAAGAAACATCATAAGATATCACTAATACACGGAACGTAAACTTGGCTACACATGAACTGAATTACAAAACAGAACAGGGTCTCAAATTTAGAAAACCAACTTATGCTTGCTTATGGGGAAAGGTGAGTTGGGGTGCTGCATCAAACCAGAGATTGAAATTAGCACAGATACCTTCCATAAGCCAAATATATAATAGTCAAGACCTACTCCTTGCTCAACGAAATGGACTCAACACCACATATTCAACGCCTGGGAATATACCTGACAAGTAAGAATCTTAATACCCATGGATTTATATGTCTCCATAAGGAAGTCAAGCGTGTGTACAGCGGCCTAACGCAGCAGTGAAAATCCGATAAATCCCATTATCAAAATAAATTTCACAAACAAAACACAATGACAGTGAAATAGAGAGCAATTCTTAAATAATTCATTCAGGGCTTGTGATGCAACCTGGATTTACCACATCTACACCCAGAGCTGGGTGAGACATAAGGCTGGACACTTCGGGCTTATAGCATTGGTGAGGTTCGGTGAGCAAACGCAGACCCTTTGAAGTCATACTGCATGGTAGCCATTCCATGGGTTCCAACTCTCCAGGTTTAAGGGATTCTTCCTTCAGCTAAAACATGCATGGGAAACCGAGAGTATGGTCCACCGTGTGATTCGGAAACGTTTTCAAATGCATCTCAGGTTTCGACCCCTGGTACTGGGGTGCACCGTTCCAGACGCTTTACTAACACTCTCCCCACTTGGAGAGTCAGTGCCTTTAACCTCCTGTTTGGCACAGTTTGCAATTTCTGCGCAAGATGTACAGGAATAGGGAGAACCAATGAGAGACTAGCTGTAGGTGTCTGCACGGGCAAATGGAACGCTGATTTCCCACCAGGAAGAGGAATTAACCAAAGGCTCAGCATGCCCTGCTGGAACCAGATTAGGGCCTAAAGCAATCCAGCAGTTTTGCGGCCAGCTCACAAGAAAGCGAGTTGAAGAAAGGAGCTCAGGGGCACTGTAATTCACAAACCTGCAGAGTTATGAATGACAGCTATCGTCCAAAAATGTATTGAAGTAAGTCTTCGAAGTGGACTTGAAAGCGGGGCAGAATTTCAGGAAAAAGGTTTCAGGGGGTAGACTGGAATTGCACTTAAAGCATAGGAAAAGAGGCCGAATGTCGACAATGATGCACTTGGCCAAAAAGGGCGTATGCGTTTTTTCCTGAATATATTCAGGAAAAAACGCATACGCCCTTTTTGGTCAACCAAGCAAGCGTGTCAAGGAAACCTGCACTACAATGAAGTCTCACTGCCCCCCGGTCAGAAGGGCCATCTGAAAAAAGTGTAAAATCCAGAAAGGCAGGACAGGTCATGGAGAACAGGGAGCCTTGTTATGCTGATGGGCGGGATGTAAATTGCCAACAGCCACTCTGGAGAAGTGTATGGTGTTTCCTGAAACACGTAGGAAACAAAGCAACACAGCCTATGGCACTTCCACTTAGGGTCCTATAGCTTAGGGAAATTAAAATCAAAAACACACAGCCACCCCAAAGTTTGGGACGGCTCTGTTTACAAGAACCTCGTCTACGGTACAAGTTAAATATCCGAGAAAGCAAAAAATGGATAAAGAAGTTGTGGTACGTACGTACAATGGAATATCACTCAACAATGAGATCTACGTCATCAGGCCCGTAGCGGCATAATGAGTGCATTAAGGTACGACGATTCTACGAGAAATAAGTCACACAGAAAAAGAAACATCATAAGGTATCACTAATACATGGAACGTAAACTTGGCTACACATGAACTGAATTACAAAACAGAACAGGGTCTCAAATTTAGAAAACCAACTTATGCTTGCTTATTGCGAAAGGTGATTTGGGGTGCTGCATCAAACCAGAGATTGAAATTAGCACAGATACCGTTCCATAAGCCAAATATATAATAGAAAACCTACTCCTTGCTCAACGAAATGGAATCAACAACCCATATTCAACGCCTGGGAATATACCTGACAAGTAAGAATCTTAAGACCCATGGATTTATATGTCTAAATAAGGAAGTCAAGCGTGTGTACAGTGGCCTAAACGCAGCAGTGAAAATCCGATAAATCCCATTAACAAATAAATTTCAAAAACAAAACACAATGACAGTGAAATAGAGAGCAATTCTTAAATAATTCATTCAGGGCTTGTGATGCAACCTGGATTTACCACATCTACACCCAGAGCTGGTTGAGACATAAGGCTAAACACTTCGGGCTGATAGCATTGGTGATGTTTGGTGAGCAAAGCAGACCTTTTGAAGTCATACTGCATGGTACCCATTCCATGGGTCCCAACTCTCCAGGTTTAAGGGATTCTTCCTTCAGCTAAAACATGCATGGGAAACCCGGAGTATGTTCCACCGTGTGATTGGGAAACGTTTTCAAATGCATCTCAGGTTTCATCCCCTGGTACTCGGGTGCACCATTCCAGACACTTTACTAACACTCTCCCCACTTGGAAAGTCAGTGCCTTTAACCCTCTGTTTGGCACAGTTTGCAAATTCTGCGCAAGATGAACAGGAATAGGGAGAAGCAATGAGAGACTAGCTGTAGGTGTCTGCACGGGCAAATGGAACGCTCATTTCCCACCAGGAAGAGGAATTAACCAAAGGCTCAGCGTGCCCTGCCGGAACCAGATTAGGGCCTGAAGCAATCCTGCGTTTTTGCGGCCAGCTCACAAGAAAGTGAGTTGAAGAAAGGAGCTCAGGGGCACTGTAATTCACAAACCTGCAGAGTTATGAATGACAGCTATCGTCCAAAAATGTATTGAAGTAAGTCTTCTAAGAGGACTTGAAAGCGGGGCAGAATTTCAAGAAAACGATTTCAGGGGGTAGACTGGAATTGCACTTAAAGCATAGGAAAAGAGGCAGAATGTTGACAATGATGCACTGGGCCAAAAAGGCGTATGCGTTTTTACCTGAATATATTCAGGAAAAAACGCATACGCACTTTTTGGCCAACCAAGCAAGCTTGTAAAGGAAATCTGCACTACAATGAAGTCTCACTGCCCCCCGGTCCAAACGGCCATCTGAAACAAGTGTAAAATCCAGAAAGGCAGGGCAGGTCATGGAGAACAGGGAGCCTTGTTATGCTGATGGGCAGGATGTAAATTGCCAACAGCCACTCTGGAGAAGTGTATGGTGTTTCCTGAAACACGTAGGAAACAAAGCAACACAGCCTATGGCACTTCCACTTAGGGTCCTATACCTTAGGGAAATTAAAATCAAAAACACACAGCCACCCCAAAGTTTGGGACGGCTCTGTTTACAAGAACCTCGTATACGGTACATGTTAAATATCCGAGAAAGCAAAAAATGGATAAAGAAGTTGTGGTACGTACGTACAATGGAATATCACTCAGCCATGAGATCTACGTCATCTGGCCCATAGCGGCATAATGAGTGCATTAAGGTACGACGATTCTACGAGAAATAAGTCACACAGAAAAAGAAACATCATAAGATATCACTAATACACGGAACGTAAACTTGGCTACACATGAACTGAATTACAAAACAGAACAGGGTCGCAAATTTAGAAAACCAACTTATGCTTGCTTATGGGGAAAGGTGAGTTGGGGTGCTGCATCAAACCAGAGATTGAAATTAGCACAGATACCGTTCCAAAAGCCAAATATATAATAGACAAGACCTACTCCTTGCTCAACGAAATGGACTCAACACCCCATATTCAACACCTGGGAATATACCTGACAAGTAAGAATCTTAAGACCCATGGATTTATATGTCTCCATAAGGAAATCAAGCGTGTGTACAGTGCCCTAAACGCAGCAGTGAAAATCCGATAAATCCCATTATCAAAATAAATTTCACAAACAAAACACAATGACAGTGAAATAGAGAGCAATTCTTAAATAATGCATTCAGGGCTTGTGATGCAACCTGGATTTACCACATCTACACCCAGAGCTGGGTGAGACATAAGGCTGGACACTTCGGGCTGATAGCATTGGTGAGGTTTGGTGAGCAAACGCAGACCCTTTGAAGTCATACTGCATGGTAGCCATTCCATGGGTCCCAACTCTAAAGGTTTAAGGGATTCTTCCTTCAGCTAAAACATGCATGGGAAACCCAGAGTATGGTCCACCATGTGATTGGGAAACGTTTTCAAATGCATCTCAGGTTTCGACCCCTGGTACTGGGGTGCACCGTTCCAGACGCTTTACTAACACTCTCCCCTCTTGGAGAGTCAGTGCCTTTAACCTCCTGTTTGGCACAGTTTGCAATTTCTGCGCAAGATGAACAGGAATAGGGAGAACCAATGAGAGACTAGCTGTAGGTGTCTGCACAGGCAAATGGAACGCTCATTTCCCACCAGGAAGAGGAATTAACCAAAGGCTCAGCATGCCCTGCTGGAACCAGATTAGGGCCTAAAGCAATCCAGCAGTTTTGCGGCCAGCTCACAGGAAAGCGAGTTGAAGAAAGGAGCTCAGGTGCACTGTAACTCACTAACCTGCAGAGTTATGAATGATAACTATCGTCCAAAACTGTATTGAAGTAAGTCTTCGATGGACTTGAAAGCAGGGCCGAATTTCAGGAAAACGATTTCAGGAGGTAGACTGGAATTGCACTTAAAGCATAGGAAAAGAGGCCGAATGTCGACAATGATGCATTTGGCCAAAAAGTGCGTATGCGTTTTTTCCTGAATATATTCAGGAAAAAACGCATACGCCCTTTTTGGTCAACCAAGCAAGCGTGTCAAGGAAATCTGCACTACAATGAAGTCTCACTGCCCCCCGGTCAGAAGGGCCATCTGAAAAAAGTGTAAAATCCAGAAAGGCAAGACAGGTCATGGAGAACAGGGAGCCTTGTTATGCTGATGGGCGGGATGTAAATTGCCAACAGCCACTCTGGAGAAGTGTATGGTGTTTCCTGAAACACGTAGGAAACAAAGCAACACAGCCTATGGCACTTCCACTTAGGTTCCTATAGCTTAGGGAAATTAAAATCAAAAACACACAGCCACCCCAAAGTTTGGGACGGCTCTGTTTACAAGAACCTCGTCTACGGTACAAGTTAAATATCCGAGAAAGCAAAAAATGGATAAAGAAGTTGTGGTACGTACGTACAATGGAATATCACTCAGCCATGAGATCTACGTCATCTGGCCCGTAGCGGCATAATGAGTGCATTAAGGTACGACGATTCTACGAGAAATAAGTCACACAGAAAAAGAAACATCATAAGATATCACTAATACACGGAACGTAAACTTGGCTACACATGAACTGAATTACAAAACAGAACAGGGTCTCAAATTTAGAAAACCAACTTATGCTTGCTTATTGCGAAAGGTGAGTTGGGGTGCTGCATCAAACCAGAGATTGAAATTAGCACAGATACCGTTCCATAAGCCAAATATATAATAGACATGACCTACTCCTTGCTCAACGAAATGGAATCAACACCCCATATTCAACGCCTGGGAATATACCTGACAAGTAAGAATCTTAAGACCCATGGATTTATATTTCTAAATAAGGAAGTCAAGCGTGTGTACAGTGGCCTAAACGCAGCAGTGAAAATCCGATAAATCCCATTAACAAAATAAATTTCACAAACAAAACACAATGACAGTGAAATAGAGAGCAATTCTTAAATAATTCATTCAGGGCTTGTGATGCAACCTGGATTTACCACATCTACACCCAGAGCTGGTTGAGACATAAGGCTGAACACTTCGGGCTGATAGCATTGGTGATGTTTGGTGAGCAAACGCAGACCTTTTGAAGTCATACTGCATGGTACCCATTCCATGGGTCCCAACTCTCCAGGTTTAAGGGATTCTTCCTTCAGCTAAAACATGCATGGGAAACCCGGAGTATGTTCCACCGTGTGATTGGGAAACGTTTTCAAATGCATCTCAGGTTTCATCCCCTGGTACTCGGGTGCACCGTTCCAGACACTTTACTAACACTCTCCCCACTTGGAAAGTCAGTGCCTTTAACCCTCTGTTTGGCACCATTTGCAATTTCTGCGCAAGATGAACAGGAATAGGGAGAAGCAATGAGAGACTAGCTGTAGGTGTCTGCACGGGCAAATGGAACGCTCATTTCCCACCAGGAAGAGGAATTAACCAAAGGCTCAGTGTGCCCTGCCGGAACCAGATTAGGGCCTGAAGCAATCCTGCGGTTTTGCGGCCAGCTCACAAGAAAGCGAGTTGAAGAAAGGAGCTCAGGTGCACTGTAATTCACAATCCTGCAGAGTTATGAATGACAGCTATCGTCCAAAAATGTATTGAAGTAAGTCTTCTAAGAGGACTTTAAAGCGGGGCAGAATTTCAGGAAAACGATTTCAGGGGGTAGACTGGAATTGCACTTAAAGCATAGGAAAAGAGGCAGAATGTTGACAATGATGCACTGGGCCAAAAAGGTCGTATGCGTTTTTACTTGAATATATTCAGGAAAAAACGCATACGCACTTTTTGGCCAACCAAGCAAGCTTGTAAAGGAAATCTGCACTACAATGAAGTCTCACTGCCCCCCGGTCCAAACGGCCATCTGAAACAAGTGTAAAATCCAGAAAGGCAGGACAGGTCATGGAGAACAGGGAGCCTTGTTATGCTGATGGGCGGGATGTAAATTGCCAACAGCCACTCTGGAGAAGTGTATGGTGTTTCCTGAAACACGTAGGAAACAAAGCAACACAGCCTATGGCACTTCCACTTAGGGTCCTATAGCTTAGGGAAATTAAAATCAAAAACACACAGCCACCCCAAAGTTTGGGACGGCTCTGTTTACAAGAACCTCGTCTACGGTACAAGTTAAATATCCGAGAAAGCAAAAAATGGATAAAGAAGTTGTGGTACGTACGTACAATGGAATATCACTCAACAATGAGATCTACGTCATCTGGACCGTAGAGGCATAATCAGTGGATTCAGGTACGACGATTCTACGAGAAATAAGTCACACAGAAAAAGAAACATCATAAGATATCACTAATACACGGAACGTAAACTTGGCTACACATGAACTGAATTACAAAACAGAACAGGGTCTCAAATTTAGAAAACCAACTTATGCTTGCTTATGGGGAAAGGTGAGTTGGGGTGCTGCATCAAACCAGAGATTGAAATTAGCACAGATACCTTCCATAAGCCAAATATATAATAGACAAGACCTAATCCTTGCTCAACGAAATGGACTCAACACCCCATATTCAACGCCTGGGAATATACCTGACAAGTAAGAATCTTAATACCCATGGATTTATATGTCTCCATAAGGAAGTCAAGCGTGTGTACAGCGGCCTAATGCAGCAGTGAAAATCCCATAAATACAATTATCAAAATAAATTTCACAAACAAAACACAATGACAGTGAAATAGAGAGCAATTCTTAAATAATTCATTCAGGGCTTGTGATGCAACCTGGATTTACCACATCTACACCCAGAGCTGGGTGAGACATAAGGCTGGACACTTCGGGCTGATAGCATTGGTGAGGTTCGGTGAGCAAACGCAGACCCTTTGAAGTCATACTGCATGGTAGCCATTCCATGGGTTTCAACTCTCCAGGTTTAAGGGATTCTTCCTTCAGCTAAAACATGCATGGGAAACCGAGAGTATGGTGCACCGTGTGATTGGGAAACGTTTTCAAATGCATCTCAGGTTTCGACCCCTGGTACTGGGGTGCACCGTTCCAGACGCTTTACTAACACTCTCCCCACTTGGAGAGTCAGTGCCTTTAACCTCCTGTTTGGCACAGTTTGCAATTTCTGCGCAAGATGTACAGGAATAGGGAGAACCAATGAGAGACTAGCTGTAGGTGTCTGCACGGGCAAATGGAACGCTGATTTCCCACCAGGAAGAGGAATTAACCAAAGGCTCAGCATGCCCTGCTGGAACCAGATTAGGGCCTAAAGCAATCCAGCAGTTTTGCGGCCAGCTCACAAGAAAGTGAGTTGAAGAAAGGAGCTCAGGGGCACTGTAATTCACAAACCTGCAGAGTTATGAATGACAGCTATCGTCCAAAAATGTATTGAAGTAAGTCTTCGAAGTGGACTTGAAAGCGGGGCAGAATTTCAGGAAAACGGTTTCAGGGGGTAGACTGGAATTGCAATTAAACATAGGAAAAGAGGCCGAATGTCGACAATGATGCACTTGGCCAAAAAGGGCGTATGCGTTTTTTCCTGAATATATTCAGGAAAAAACGCATACGCCCTTTTTGGTCAACCAAGCAAGCGTGTCAAGGAAATCTGCACTACAATGAAGTCTCACTGCCCCCCGGTCAGAAGGGCCATCTGAAAAAAGTGTAAAATCCAGAAAGGCAGGACAGGTCATGGAGAACAGGGAGCCTTGTTATGCTGATGGGCGGGATGTAAATTGCCAACAGCCACTCTGGAGAAGTGTATGGTGTTTCCTGAAACACGTAGGAAACAAAGCAACACAGCCTATGGCACTTCCACTTAGGGTCCTATAGCTTAGGGAAATTAAAATCAAAAACACACAGCCACCCCAAAGTTTGGGACGGCTCTGTTTACAAGAACCTCATCTACGGTACAAGTTAAATATCCGAGAAACAAAATATGGATAAAGAAGTTGTGGTACGTACGTACAATGGAATATCACTCAGCAATGAGATCTACGTCATCAGGCCCGTAGCGGCATAATGAGTGCATTAAGGTACGACGATTCTACGAGAAATAAGTCACACAGAAAAAGAAACATCATAAGATATCACTAATACACGGAACGTAAACTTGGCTACACATGAACTGAATTACAAAACAGAACAGGGTCTCAAATTTAGAAAACCAACTTATGCTTGCTTATTGCGAAAGGTGATTTGGGGTGCTGCATCAAACCAGAGATTGAAATTAGCACAGATACCGTTCCATAAGCCAAATATATAATAGAAAAGACCTACTCCTTGCTCAACGAAATGGAATCAACAACCCATATTCAACGCCTGGGAATATACCTGACAAGTAAGAATCTTAAGACCCATGGATTTATATGTCTAAATAAGGAAGTCAAGCGTGTGTACAGTGGCCTAAACGCAGCAGTGAAAATCCGATAAATCCCATTAACAAAATAAATTTCACAAACAAAACACAATGACAGTGAAATAGAGAGCAATTCTTAAATAATTCATTCAGGGCTTGTGATGCAACCTGGATTTACCACATCTACACCCAGAGCTGGTTGAGACATAAGGCTGAACACTTCGGGCTGATAGTATTGGTGATGTTTGGTGAGCAAACGCAGACCTTTTGAAGTCATACTGCATGGTACCCATTCCATGCGTCCCAACTCTACAGGTTTAAGGGATTCTCCCTTCAGCTAAAACATGCATGGGAAACCCGGAGTATGTTCCACCGTGTGATTGGGAAACATTTTCAAATGCATCTCAGGTTTCATCCCCTGGTACTCGGGTGCACCGTTCCAGACACTTTACTAACACTCTCCCCACTTGGAAAGTCAGTACCTTTAACCACCTGTTTGGCACAGTTTGCAATTTCTGCGCAAGATGAACAGGAATAGGGAGAACCAATGAGAGACTAGCTGTAGGTGTCTGCACGGGCAAATGGAACGCTCATTTCCCACCAGGAAGAGGAATTAACCAAAGGCTCAGCGTGCCCTGCCGGAAACAGATTAGGGCCTGAAGCAATCCTGCGGTTTTGCGGCCATCTCACAAGAAAGCGAGTTGAAGAAAGGAGCTCAGGTGCACTGTAGTTCACAATCCTGCAGAGTTATGAATGACAGCTATCGTCCAAAAATGTATTGAAGTAAGTCTTATAAGAGGACTTGAAAGCGGGGCAGAATTTCAGGAAAACGATTTCAGGGGGTAGACTGGAATTGCACTTAAAGCATAGGAAGAGGCAGAATGTTGACAATGATGCACTGGGCCAAAAAGGGCGTATGCGTTTTTACCTGAATATATTCAGGAAAAAACGCATACGCACTTTTTGGCCAACCAAGCACGCTTGTAAAGGAAATCTGCACTACAATGAAGTCTCACTGCCCCCCGGTCCAAACGGCCATCTGAAACAAGTGTAAAATCCAGAAAGGCAGGACAGGTCATGGAGAACAGGGAGCCTTGTTATGCTGATGGGCAGGATGTAAATTGCCAACAGCCACTCTGGAGAAGTGTATGGTGTTTCCTGAAACACGTAGGAAACAAAGCAACACAGCCTATGGCACTTCCACTTAGGGTCCTATACCTTAGGGAAATTAAAATCAAAAACACACAGCCACCCCAAAGTTTGGGACGGCTCTGTTTACAAGAACCTCGTCTACGGTACATGTTAAATATCCGAGAAAGCAAAAAATGGATAAAGAAGTTGTGGTACGTACGTACAATGGAATATCACTCAGCCATGAGATCTACGTCATCTGGCCCATAGCGGCATAATGAGTGCATTAAGGTACGACGATTCTACGAGAAATAAGTCACACAGAAAAAGAAACATCATAAGATATCACTAATACACGGAACGTAAACTTGGCTACACATGAACTGAATTACAAAACAGAACAGGGTCTCAAATTTAGAAAACCAACTTATGCTTGCTTATGGGGAAAGGTGAGTTGGGGTGCTGCATCAAACCAGAGATTGAAATTAGCACAGATACCTTTCCATAAGCCAAATATATAATAGACAAGACCTACTCCTGGCTCAACGAAATGGACTCAACACCCCATATTCAACACCTGGGAATATACCTGACAAGTAAGAATCTTAAGACCCATGGATTTATATGTCTCCATAAGGAAATCAAGCGTGTGTACAGTGGCCTAAACGCAGCAGTGAAAATCCGATAAATCCCATTATCAAAATAAATTTCACAAACAAAACACAATGACAGTGAAATAGAGAGCAATTCTTAAATAATTCATTCAGGGCTTGTGATGCAACCTGGATTTACCACATCTACACCCAGAGCTGGGTGAGACATAAGGCTGGACACTTCGGGCTGATAGCATTGGTGAGGTTCGGTGAGCAAACGCAGACCCTTTGAAGTCATACTGCATGGTAGCCATTCCATGGGTCCCAACTCTAAAGGTTTAAGGGATTCTTCCTTCAGCTAAAACATGCATGGGAAACCCAGAGTATGGTCCACCGTGTGATTGGGAAACGTTTTCAAATGCATCTCAGGTTTCGACCCCTGGTACTGTGGTGCACCGTTCCAGACGCTTTACTAACACTCTCCCCACTTGGAGAGTCAGTGCCTTTAACCTCCTGTTTGGCACAGTTTGCAATTTCTGCGCAAGATGAACAGGAATAGGGAGAACCAATGAGAGACTAGCTGTAGGTGTCTGCACAGGCAAATGGAACGCTCATTTCCCACCAGGAAGAGGAATTAACCAAAGGCTCAGCATGCCCTGCTGGAACCAGATTAGGGCCTAAAGCAATCCAGCAGTTTTGCGGCCAGCTCACATGAAAGCGAGTTGAAGAAAGGAGCTCAGGTGCACTGTAACTCACTAACCTGCAGAGTTATGAATGATAACTATCGTCCAAAACTGTATTGAAGTAAGTCTTCGAAGTGGACTTGAAAGCGGGGCAGAATTTCAGGAAAACGATTTCAGGAGGTAGACTGGAATTGCACTTAAAGCATAGGAAAAGAGGCCGAATGTCGACAATGATGCATTTGGCCAAAAAGGGCGTATGCGTTTTTTCCTGAATATATTCAGGAAAAAACGCATACGCCCTTTTTGGTCAACCAAGCAAGCGTGTCAAGGAAATCTGCACTACAATGAAGTCTCACTGCCCCCCGGTCAGAAGGGCCATCTGTAAAAAGTGTAAAATCCAGAAAGGCAGGACAGGTCATGGAGAACAGGGAGCCTTGTTATGCTGATGGGCGGGATGTAAATTGCCAACAGCCACTCTGGAGAAGTGTATGGTGTTTCCTGAAACACGTAGGAAACAAAGCAACACAGCCTATGGCACTTCCACTTAGGTTCCTATAGCTTAGGGAAATTAAAATCAAAAACACACAGCCACCCCAAAGTTTGGGACGGCTCTGTTTACAAGAACCTCGTCTACGGTACAAGTTAAATATCTGAGAAAGCAAAAAATGGATAAAGAAGTTGTGGTACGTACGTACAATGGAATATCACTCAGCCATGAGATCTACGTCATCTGGCCCGTAGCGGCATAATGAGTGCATTAAGGTACGACGATTCTATGAGAAATAAGTCACACAGAAAAAGAAACATCATAAGATATCACTAATACACGGAACGTAAACTTGGCTACACATGAACTGAATTACAAAACAGAACAGGGTCTCAAATTTAGAAAACCAACTTATGCTTGCTTATTGTGAAAGGTGAGTTGGGGTGCTGCATCAAACCAGAGATTGAAATTAGCACAGATACCGTTCCATAAGCCAAATATATAATAGAAAAGACCTACTCCTTGCCTAACGAAATGGAATCAACACCCCATATTCAACGCCTGGGAATATACCTGACAAGTAAGAATCTTAAGACCCATGGATTTATATTTCTAAATAAGGAAGTCAAGCGTGTGTACAGTGGCCTAAACGCAGCAGTGAAAATCCGATAAATCCCATTAACAAAATAAATTTCACAAACAAAACACAATGACAGTGAAATAGAGAGCAATTCTTAAATAATTCATTCAGGGCTTGTGATGCAACCTGGATTTACCACATCTACACCCAGAGCTGGTTGAGACATAAGGCTGAACACTTCGGGCTGATAGCATTGGTGATGTTTGGTGAGCAAACGCAGACCTTTTGAAGTCATACTGCATGGTACCCATTCCATGGGTCCCAACTCTCCAGGTTTAAGGGATTCTTCCTTCAGCTAAAACATGCATGGGAAACCCGGAGTATGTTCCACCGTGTGATTGGGAAACGTTTTCAAATGCATCTCAGGTTTCATCCCCTGGTACTCGGGTGCACCGTTCCAGACACTTTACTAACACTCTCCCCACTTGGAAAGTCAGTGCCTTTAACCCTCTGTTTGGCACCATTTGCAATTTCTGCGCAAGATGAACAGGAATAGGGAGAAGCAATGAGAGACTAGCTGTAGGTGTCTGCACGGGCAAATGGAACGCTCATTTCCCACCAGGAAGAGGAACTAACCAAAGGCTCAGCGTGCCCTGCCGGAACCAGATTAGGGCCTGAAGCAATCCTGCGGTTTTGCGGCCAGCTCACATGAAAGCGAGTTGAAGAAAGGAGCTCAGGTGCACTGTAATTCACAATCCTGCAGAGTTATGAATGATAGCTATCGTCCAAAAATGTATTGAAGTAAGTCTTCTAAGAGGACTTTAAAGCGGGGCAGAATTTCAGGAAAACGATTTCAGGGGGTAGACTGGAATTGCACTTAAAGCATAGGAAAAGAGGCAGAATGTTGACAATGATGCACTGGGACAAAAAGGTCGTATGCGTTTTTACTTGAATATATTCAGGAAAAAACGCATACGCACTTTTTGGCCAACCAAGCAAGCTTGTAAAGGAAATCTGCACTACAATGAAGTCTCACTGCCCCCCGGTCCAAACGGTCATCTGAAACAAGTGTAAAATCCAGAAAGGCAGGACAGGTCATGGAGAACAGGGAGCCTTGTTATGCTGATGGGCGGGATGTAAATTGCCAACAGCCACTCTGGAGAAGTGTATGGTGTTTCCTGAAACACGTAGGAAACAAAGCAACACAGCCTATGGCACTTCCACTTAGGGTCCTATAGCTTAGGGAAATTAAAATCAAAAACACACAGCCACCCCAAAGTTTGGGACGGCTCTGTTTACAAGAACCTCGTCTACGGTACAAGTTAAATATCCGAGAAAGCAAAAAATGGATAAAGAAGTTGTGGTACGTACGTACAATGGAATATCACTCAACAATGAGATCTACGTCATCTGGACCGTAGAGGCATAATCAGTGGATTCAGGTACGACGATTCTACGAGAAATAAGTCACACAGAAAAAGAAACATCATAAGATATCACTAATACACGGAACGTAAACTTGGCTACACATGAACTGAATTACAAAACAGAACAGGGTCTCAAATTTAGAAAACCAACTTATGCTTGCTTATGGGGAAAGGTGAGTTGGGGTGCTGCATCAAACCAGAGATTGAAATTAGCACAGATACCTTCCATAAGCCAAATATATAATAGACAAGACCTAATCCTTGCTCAACGAAATGGACTCAACACCCCATATTCAACGCCTGGGAATATACCTGACAAGTAAGAATCTTAATACCCATGGATTTATATGTCTCCATAAGGAAGTCAAGCGTGTTTACAGCAGCCTAATGCAGCAGTGAAAATCCCATAAATACAATTATCAAAATAAATTTCACAAACAAAACACAATGACAGTGAAATAGAGAGCAATTCTTAAATAATTCATTCAGGGCTTGTGATGCAACCTGGATTTACCACATCTACACCCAGAGCTGGGTGAGACATAAGGCTGGACACTTCGGGCTGATAGCATTGGTGAGGTTCGGTGAGCAAACGCAGACCCTTTGAAGTCATACTGCATGGTAGCCATTCCATGGGTTCCAACTCTCCAGGTTTAAGGGATTCTTCCTTCAGCTAAAACATGCATGGGAAACCGAGAGTATGGTGCACCGTGTGATTGGGAAACGTTTTCAAATGCATCTCAGGTTTCGACCCCTGGTACTGGGGTGCACCGTTCCAGACGCTTTACTAACACTCTCCCCACTTGGAGAGTCAGTGCCTTTAACCTCCTGTTTGGCACAGTTTGCAATTTCTGCGCAAGATGTACAGGAATAGGGAGAACCAATGAGAGACTAGCTGTAGGTGTCTGCACGGGCAAATGGAACGCTGATTTCCCACCAGGAAGAGGAATTAACCAAAGGCTCAGCATGCCCTGCTGGAACCAGATTAGGGCCTAAAGCAATCCAGCAGTTTTGCGGCCAGCTCACAAGAAAGTGAGTTGAAGAAAGGAGCTCAGGGGCACTGTAATTCACAAACCTGCAGAGTTATGAATGACAGCTATCGTCCAAAAATGTATTGAAGTAAGTCTTCGAAGTGGACTTGAAAGCGGGGCAGAATTTCAGGAAAACGGTTTCAGGGGGTAGACTGGAATTGCAATTAAACATAGGAAAAGAGGCCGAATGTCGACAATGATGCACTTGCCCAAAAAGGGCGTATGCGTTTTTTCCTGAATATATTCAGGAAAAAACGCATACGCCCTTTTTGGTCAACCAAGCAAGCGTGTCAAGGAAATCTGCACTACAATGAAGTCTCACTGCCCCCCGGTCAGAAGGGCCATCTGAAAAAAGTGTAAAATCCAGAAAGGCAGGACAGGTCATGGAGAACAGGGAGCCTTGTTATGCTGATGGGCGGGATGTAAATTGCCAACAGCCACTCTGGAGAAGTGTATGGTGTTTCCTGAAACACGTAGGAAACAAAGCAACACAGCCTATGGCACTTCCACTTAGGGTCCTATAGCTTAGGGAAATTAAAATCAAAAACACACAGCCACCCCAAAGTTTGGGATGGCTCTGTTTACAAGAACCTCATCTACGGTACAAGTTAAATATCCGAGAAAGCAAAATATGGATAAAGAAGTTGTGGTACGTACGTACAATGGAATATCACTCAACAATGAGATCTACGTCATCAGGCCCGTAGCGGCATAATGAGTGCATTAAGGTACAACGATTCTACGAGAAATAAGTCACACAGAAAAAGAAACATCATAAGATATCACTAATACACGGAACGTAAACTTGGCTACACATGAACTGAATTACAAAACAGAACAGGGTCTCAAATTTAGAAAACCAACTTATGCTTGCTTATTGCGAAAGGTGATTTGGGGTGCTGCATCAAACCAGAGATTGAAATTAGCACAGATACCGTTCCATAAGCCAAATATATAATAGAAAAGACCTACTCCTTGCTCAACGAAATGGAATCAACAACCCATATTCAACGCCTGGGAATATACCTGACAAGTAAGAATCTTAAGACCCATGGATTTATATGTCTAAATAAGGAAGTCAAGCGTGTGTACAGTGGCCTAAACGCAGCAGTGAAAATCCGATAAATCCCATTAACAAAATAAATTTCAAAAACAAAACACAATGACAGTGAAATAGAGAGCAATTCTTAAATAATTCATTCAGGGCTTGTGATGCAACCTGGATTTACCACATCTACACCCAGAGCTGGTTGAGACATAAGGCTGAACACTTCGGGCTGATAGCATTGGTGATGTTTGGTGAGCAAACGCAGACCTTTTGAAGTCATACTGCATGGTACCCATTCCATGCGTCCCAACTCTCCAGGTTTAAGGGATTCTTCCTTCAGCTAAAACATGCATGGGAAACCCGGAGTATGTTCCACCGTGTGATTGGGAAACGTTTTCAAATGCATCTCAGGTTTCATCCCCTGGTACTCGGGTGCACCATTCCAGACACTTTACTAACACTCTCCCCACTTGGAAAGTCAGTGCCTTTAACCCTCTGTTTGGCACAGTTTGCAATTTCTGCGCAAGATGAACAGGAATAGGGAGAAGCACTGAGAGACTAGCTGTAGGTGTCTGCACGGGCAAATGGAACGCTCATTTCCCACCAGGAAGAGGGATAAACCAAAGGCTCAGCATGCCCTGCCGGAACCAGATTAGGGCCTGAAGCAATCCTGCGGTTTTGCGGCCAGCTCACAAGAAAGCGAGCTGAAGAAAGGAGCTCAGGGGCACTGTAATTCACAAACCTGCAGAGTTATGAATGACAACTATCGTCCAAAAATGTATTGAAGTAAGTCTTCAAAGAGGACTTCAAAGCGGGGCAGAATTTCAGGAAAACGATTTCAAGGGTTAGACTGGAATTGCACTTAAAGCATAGTAAAAGAGGCAGAATGTCGACAATGATGCACTTGCCCAAAAAGGGCATATGCGTGTTTTCCTGAATATATGCAGGAAAAAACGCATACGCCCTTATTGGCCGACCAAGCAAGCGTGTAAAGGAAATCTGCACTACAATGAAGTCTCATTGCCCGCCAGGCTAAAGGGCCATCTGAAACAAGTGTAAAATCCAGAAAGGCAGGACACGTCATGGAGAACAGGGAGCCTTGTTATGCTGATGGGCAGGATGTAAATTGCCAACAGCCACTCTGGAGAAGTGTATGGTGTTTCCTCAAACACGTAGGAAACAAAGAAACACAGCCTATGGCACTTCCACTTATGGTCCTATAGCTTAGGGAAATTAAAATCAAAAACACACAGCCACCCCAAAGTTTGGGACGGCTCTGTTTACAAGAACCTCATCTATGGTACAAGTTAAATATCCGAGAAAGCAAAAAATGGATAAAGAAGTTGTGGTACGCACGTACAATGGAATATCACTCAGCAATGAAATCTACGTCATTAGGCCCGTAGCGGCATAATGAGTGGATACAGGTACGATGATTCTACGAGAAATAAGTCACAGAAAAAAAGAAACCTCATAAAATATCACTAATACACGGAATGTAAACTTGGCTACACATGAACTGAATTACAAAACAGAACAGGGTCTCAAATTTAGAACACCAACTTATGCTTGCTTATGGGAAAGGTGAGTTGGGATGCTGCATAAAACCAGAGATTAAAATTAGCACAGATACCGTTCCATAAGCCAAATATATAATAGACAAGACCTACCCCTTGCTCAACCAAATGGACTCAACACCCCATATTCAACGCCTGGGAATATACCTGACAAGTAAGAATCTTAAAACCCATGGATTTATATGTCTCCATAAGGAAATCAAGCATGTGTACAGAGGCCTAAACGCAGCAGCAAAAATCCGATAAATCCCATTATCAAAATAAATTTCCAAAACAAAACACAATGACAGTGAAATAGAGAGCAATTCTTAAATAATTCATTCAGGGCTTGTGATGCAACCTGGATTTACCACATCCACACCAAGAGCTGGGTGAGAAATAAGTCTGGACACTTCACGCTGATAGCATTTTTGAGGTTCAGTGAGCAAACGCAGACCCTTTGAAATCATACTGCATGGTACCCATTCCATGGGTCCCAACTCTCCAGGTTTAAGGGATTCTTCCTTCAGCTAAAACATGCATGGGTAACCCAGAGTATGATCCACCGTGTGGTTGGGAAACGTTTTCAAATGCATCTCAGTTTTCGTCCCCTGGAACTCGGGTTCACCATACCAGACGCTTTACTAACACTCTCCCCACTTGGAGAGTCAGTGCCTTTAACCTCCTGTTTGGCACAGTTTGCAATTTCTGCGCAAGATGAACAGGAATAGGGAGAACCAATGAGAGACTAGCTGTAGGTGTCTACACGGGCAAATCGAATGCTCATTTCCCACCAGGAAGAGGAATTAACCAAAGGCTAAGCGTGCCCTGCCAGAAAAAATTAGGGCCTAAAGCAATCCTGCGGTTTTGCGGCCAGCTCACAAGAAAGCGAGTTGAAGAAAGGAGCTCAGGGGCACTGTTATTCACAAACCTGCAGAGTTATGAATGACAGCTATCATCCAAAAATATATTGAAGTAAGTCTTCAAAGAGGACTAGAAAGTGGGGCAGAATTTCAGGAAAACGATTTCAGGGGGTAGACTGGAATTGCACTTTAAGCATAGGAAAAGAGGCAGAATGTCGACAATGATGCACTTGGCCAAAAAGGGCGTATGCGTTTTTTCCTGAATATATTCAGGAAAAAAGGCATACGCCCTTTTTGGCCAACCAAGCAAGCGTGTAAAGGAAATCTGCACTACAATGAAGTCTCACTGCCCCCGGATCAAAAGGGCCATTTTAAAAATGTGTAAAATCCAGAAAAGCATCACAGGCCCTGGAGAACAGGGAGCCTTGTTATGCTGATGGTCGGGATGTAAATTGCCAACAGCCACTCTGGAGAAGTGTATGGTGTTTCCTGAAACACGTAGAAAACAAAGCAACACAGCCTATGGCACTTCCACTTATGGTCCTATAGCTTAGGGAAATTGAAATCGAAAACACACAGCCACTCCAAATTTCGGACAGCTCTGTTTACAAGAACCTCGTCTATGGTACAAGCTAAATATCTCAGAAAGCAAAAAATGGATAAAAAAGTTGTGGTACGTACGTACAATGGTATATCACTCAGCAATGAAATCTTTGTCATCAGGCCCGTAGCGGCATAATGAGTGGATTCAGGTACGATGATTCTACGTGAAATAAGTCACACAGAAAAAGAAACATCATAAGATATCACTAATACACGGAACGTAAACTTGGCTACACATGAAGTGAATTACAAAACACAACAGGGTCTCACATTTACAAAACCAACTTACGTTTGCTTATGGGGAAAGGTGAGTTGAGGTGCCGCATTAAACCAGAGAATGAAATTAGCACAGATACCGTTCCATAAGCCATATATGTAATATACATGATCTACTCCTTGCTCAATGAAATGGACTCAACATCACATATTCAACCCCAAGTATATACGTGACTAGAACGGGTCTTAAAACCTATGTATTTATATGTCTCCATAAGGGAATCCAGTGTGTGTACAGCGGCATAAACGCAGCATTGAAAATCAGCTAAATCCCATTATACAAATAAATTTTAAAAACTATCACAAAGACTGTGAAATAGAGAGCAATTCTTAAATAATTCATTCATGGCTTGTGATGAGACCTGGGTTTACCACATCCACACCCACAGCTGGGTTAGACATAAGGCTGGACACTTGGGGCTGATAGGATTGGTGAGGTTCGGTCAGCAAATGCAGATCACTAGAAGTAATACTGCATGGTACCTATTCCAAGGGTCCCAGCTTTCCAGGTTTAAGGGATTCGTCCTTCAGCTCAAACATGCATGGGGAATGCAGAGTATGGTCCACCGTGTGATCAGAAAGCGTTTTTAAATGCATCTCAGTTTTCGTCCCCTGGTCCTCGGGTTCACCATTCAAGACACTTTACTAACACTCTCCCCACTTGGAGAGTCAGTGCCTTTAACCTCCTGTTTGGTACAGTTTGCAATTTCTGCGGAAGATGAACATGAATAGGGAGAACCAATGAGAGACTAGCTGTGGGTTTGTGGACAGGCACATTTAACTCTCATTTCCCTCCAGGAAGAGGAACTAACCACAGGCTCAGCGTTCCATGCCGGAACCAGATTAAGGCCTGAAGCAATCCTGCGGTTTTGCGGCCAATTCACAAGAAAGCGAGTTGAAGTAAGAGGCTCAGGGGCACTGTAATTCACAAACCTGCAGAGTTATGAATGACAGCTATCGTCCAAAAATGTATTCAAGTAAGGCTGCAAAGAGGACTTGAAAACGGGGCAGAATTGCCGGAATGCGATTTCAGGAGGTAGACGGGAATTGCTCTGAAAGCATAGGAAAAGAGGCAAAACCTCGACAATGATGCACTTGACCAAAAAGTGCATATGCGTTTTTTTCCAGGGCCCTCATTTACGAGGGTAGGAGGCTCCCAGCATGCTCCAGGGGCCAACAGAGGCCCCACGTTGCCAAGGTGACGTGAGCCAGCCAGCCACGTGTGACCTCACATCAGAGGGCCCACCTCACAGAAGGATAAGGAACCCAGCCAGGATCAGACTCTCACCAGAGGGCCCACATCACCAAGGGGATGGGAACCAGGCAGGAGTGTCCTCACACCCGTGGGGCCACATCATCGAAAGTTGAGGTACCCAGCACATGTAGCCTCAAACCAGAGGACCCACATCACCATGGGTCTCGGAGTGAGGCAGGCAGGATTAACCTCACAACACATGGCCCACTGTATAAAAAAGGTGAGGAATCCAGCAGTTGGAACTTCCCAGCAGGCGGCCCAGAGCACCGAGGGTATGAGATCCAGGCCACAGTGAACTCACAGCAGAGGGCCCTCATCGTGATACTGTAAGCAACCCAGCCGTTGTGACCTCAGAGCACAAGGCCCACATCCCCATGGGGAAGGGAACCAAGCAGGAGTGTCATCGCACCAGTGGGCACACATCAGAAAAGGTGGGGAGCACAGCAGTTAGGGCCTGATGCCAGAGAGCCCTCATCACTGAGGGGACGTAGCTCCCAGAAGGCTCCAACTGCTACCAGAGGCCCGATGTCACCAATGCGGGGTGTGCCAGCCAGGCAGGAGTGACCTCAGAGCAGACGGCCAACCTCACAGAAGTGTGAGGAAACCAAAGATGATCAGACTCTCACCAGAGGGCCCACATCACCAAGGGAATGGGAACAGGGCAGGAGTGTCCTCACACCAGTGGGGCCACATCACCGAAATGTGAGGGACCCAGCACACGTGGCCTCAAACCAGAGGACACACATCAAAAAGGAGCTGGGAGTGAGGCAGGCAGGAGGAGCCTCAAAACAGCGGGACCATAGAATAAAAAAGGTGAGGAATCCCACAGTTGGAACCTCCCAGCAGGCAGCCAGCAGCAGCGAGGCTATGGGATCCAGTCCTGACTGAACTCACAACAGAGGGCCCTCATCATGAAACTGTGAGCAACCTAGCCGTTAGGACCTCAGAGCAGAAGGCCCACATTTCCATGGGGTTGGGAACCTGTCAGAAGTGTACTCACACCACAGGGCACACATCAGAGAATTTTGGGAGCCCAGAAGTTAGGACCTGACGCCAGAGGGCCCTCATTACCGAGGGGAGGAGACTCCAAGAAGGCACCAACTCCCAATTGAGGGCCCAGGTCACCAAGGTAACGTGTGACAGCCAGGCAGGAGTGAGCTCACAGCACAGGGCCTACCTCACAGAAGGGTGAGGAACAAAGCCAGGATAAGACTCTCACCAGAGGGCCCACATTACCAAGGGAATCAGAACCAGGCAGGAGTGTCCTCACGCCAGTGTGGCAATATCATAGAAAGGTGAGGAACCCAGCAAATGTGGCCTAAACCAGAGAACCCACATCTCCAAGGGGCTCGGAGTGAGGCAGGCAGGAGTAGCCTCACAACACAGGGCCCATAGAATAAAAAAGCTGAGGAATCTAGCAGTGGGAACCTCCCAACAGACGGCCCAGAGCACCCAGTCTATGCGATCCAGGCCTCAGTGAACTCACAGCAGAGGACCCATATCATGAAACTGTGAGCAACCCAGACGTTGGGACCTCAGAGCAGAAGGCCCACATCCTCATGGGGTTGGGAACATGGTAAGAGTGTCCTCGCACCACTTAGAACGTATCAGAAAATGTGGGTACCCAGCAGTTAGGGCCTGACACCAGAGGGCCCTCATCACCAAGGGGAGGAGGCTCACAGCAGGCTCCAACTGCCACAAAAGGGCCGACATCGCCAAGGCGGGGTGTGCCAGCTGGGCAGGAGTGACCTCAGAGCAGAGGGCCCACCTCAAAGAAGTGTGAGGAACCCAACCAGGATCAGACTCTCACCAGGGGGCCCACATCACCAAGGGGATGGGAACCAGGCAGGAGTGTCCTCACACCAGTGGGGCCACATCAGCGAAAGATGAGGAACCCAGCACATGTGGCCTCAAACCAGAGGACACACATCACCAAGGGGCTGGGAGTGAGGCAGGTGTCTGGACGGGCACATTTAACTATAATTTCCCACCAGGAAGAGGAATTAACCAAAGGGTCAGAGTGCCGTGCCGGACCCTGATTACGGCCTGAAGCAAACCTGTGGTTTTGTGGCCAGCTTACAAGGAAGCGAGTTAAGAAAGGAACTCAGGGGCACTGTCATTCACAAACCTGCAGTTATAAATGACAGCTATCGTCCAAAAATATATTGAAGTAAGGCAGCGAAGAAGACCTGAAAGTGGGGCAGAATTGCAGGAAACCGATTTCATGATGTAGACAGTAATTGCTTTTAAAGCATAGGAAAAGAAGCAGAACGTCTACAGTGATGCACTTGGCCAAGAAGGGCATATGCGTTTTATAGAGGACCCTCATTAATGAGGGGAGGAGGCTCCCAGCACACACCAAAGGCCAACAGACGGCCCATGTCATCAAGGCGACATGTGCCAGCCAGGCAGGAGAGACCTCATATCACAGGGTCTACCTCACAGAAGGGTGAGGCACCCAGCGAGGATCAGACTCTCACCAGAGGGCCCACATCACCAAGGGGATGGGAACCAGTCAGGAGTGTCCTCACACCAGTGGGGCCACATCATCCAAAGTTGAGGAACACAGCACATGTGACCTCAAACCAGAGGACACACATCACCAAGGGACTGGGAGTGAGGCAGGCAGGAGGAGCCTCAAAACAGAGGGCCCATAGAATAAAAAAGGTGCGGAATCGCGCAGTTGGATCCTCCCAGCAGGCGGCCAGGAGCAGCGAGGCTATGGGATCCAGGCCAGAATGAACTCACACCAGAGGGCCCTCATCATTATACTGTGAGCAACCCAGCCGTTGGGACCTCAGAGCAGAAGGCCCACATCCACATGGGTATGGGAAACTGGCAGGAGTGCCATCACACCAGTGGGCACACATCAGAAAATATGGGTACCCAGCAGTTAGTGACTGACGCCACAGGGCCCTCATCACCGAGGGGAGGAGGCTCCCAGCAAGCTCCAACTGCCACCAGAGGGCCGACGTCACCAAGGCAACGGGAGCAAGCCAGGCAGGAGTGACCTCACAGCAGAGGTCCCACCTCCCAGAAGTGTGACGAAACCAGTCAGGATCAGACTCTCACCAGACGGCCCACATCACCAAGGGGATGGGAACCAGGCAGGAGTGTCCTCACACCAGTGGGTCCACATCACTAAAAGGTGAGTAAACCGGCACATGTGGCCTGAAACCACAGGACCCACATCACCAAGGAGCTGGGAGTGAGGCAGGCAGGAGGAGCCTCACAACACAGGGCCGAAAGAATAAAAAAGGTGAGGTATCCAGCAGTTGGAACCTCGCAGCAGGCGGCCCAGAGCACAGAGACTATGGGATCCTGGCCTGAGTGAACTAACACCAGAGAGCCTATATCATGGAACTGTGAGCAACCCAGACGTTGGAACCACAGAGCAGAAGGCCCACATCCCCATGGGGATGGGAAACTTACAGGAGTGTCCTGTTATCACTGGGCTCACATCAGATAACATGGGGAGCCCAGCAGTGATGGCCTCACGCCAGAGGGCCCTCATCACCGAGGGGAGGAGGCTCCCAGTAGGTTCCAACTGCCACCAGAGGGCCGATGTCACCAAGGCAATGGGAAGCCAGGCAGGAGTTACCTCACAGCAGAGGGCCCACCTCACAGAAGGGTGAGGAACCCAGCCAGGATCAGACTCTCACCAGAGGGCTCATATCACCAAGGGGATGGGAACCAGGCACAAGTATCCTCACACCAGTGGGGCCACATCATCGAAAGGTGAGGGACCCAGCACACGTGGCCTCTAATCAGAGGACACACATAAACAAGGGGCTGGGAATGAGGCAGGCAGGAGGAGCCTCAAAACAGAGGGCCCATAGAATAAAAAAGGTGAGGAATCCCGCAGTTGGAACCTCCCAGCAGGCGGCCTGGAGTAGCGAGGCTATGGGATCCAGGGTGAGTGAACTCACACCAGAGGGCCCTCATCATGAAACTGTGAGAAATCCAGACGTTGGGACCTCACAGCAGAAGGCCCACATTCCCATGGGCTTGGGAACCTGACAGGAGTGTACTCGCACCACAGGGCGCACATCAGAAAATTTTGAGAGCCCAGGAGTTAGGGCCTGACGCCAGAGAGCCCTCATTACCGAGGAAAGGAGACTCCCAGCAGGCACCAACACACAATTGAGGGCCCACGTCGCCAAGGTGACGTGTGCCAGTCAGGCAGGAGTGACCTCACAGCACAGGGCCTACCTAACAGAAGGGTGAGGAAACCAACCAGGATAAGACTCTCGCCAGAGGGCCCACATCACCAAGGGGATCAGAACCAATGTGGCCACATCATAGAAAGGTGAGGAGTGTCCTAACACCAATGTGGCCACATCATAGAAAGGTGAGGAACCCAACACATGTGGCCTCAAAGCAGAGGACCCACATCTCCAAGGGACTCGGAGTGAGGTAGGCAGGAGTAGCCTTACAACACAGGGCCCATAGAATAAAAAGGTGAGGAATCCAGTAATTGGAAGCTCCCAGCAGGCGGCCCAGGGCACCCAGTCTATGAGATCTAGGCCGCAGTGAACTCACAGCAGAGGGCCCACATCATGATACTGTGAGCAACCCAGCCATTGGGACCTCAGAGCAGAAGGCCCACATCCCCATGGGGATGGGAAACTGGCAGGAGTGTCATCGCACCAGTGGGCGCACATCAGAAAATGTGGGGAGCCCAGCAGTTAGGGCCTGATGCCAGAGGGCCCTCATCACCGAGGGGAGGAGGCTCCCATCCCACTCCAACTGCAACCAGAGGGCCCACTTGGCCAAGGCGACGTGTGCCATCCAGGCACGAGTGACCTCACAGCAGAGAGCCCACCTCCCAGAAGTGTGAGGTATCCAGCCAGGATCAGACTCTCACCAGAGGGCCCACATCACCAAGGGGATGGGAACCAGGCAGGAGTGTCCTCACACCAGTGGGGCCACATCAATAAAGGTGAGGAAACCAGCACATGTAGCCTCAAACCACAGGACCTACATCACCAATGGGGGGAGTGAGGAAGGCAGGAGGAGCCTCACAACACAGGGCACAAAGAATAAAAAAGGTGAGGAATCCAGCAGTTGGAACCTCGCAGCAGGCGGCCCAGAACACAGGGGCTATGGGATCTAGGCCTGAGTGAACTAACATCACAGAGCCAACACCATGAAACTGTAAGGAACCCAGGCGTTGGGACCTCAGAGCAGAAGGCCCACATCCCAATGGGGATGGGAACCTGGCAGGAGTGTCCTGGCATCACTGGGCTCACATCAGAAAACGTGGGGAGCACAGCAGTTAGAACCTGACGCCAGAGGGCACTCATCACTGAGGAGAGGAGGCTCCCAGCAGGCTCCAACTGCCACCAGAGGGCCTACGTCTCCAAGGCAATGGGAGCAAGCCAGGCAGGATTTACCTAAGAGCAGAGGGCCCACCACACAGAAGGGTGAGGAACGCAGCCAGTGTCAGACTCTCACCAGAGGGCCCACATCACCAAGGGGATGGGAACCAGGCAGGAGTTTCCTCACACCATTGGGGCCACATCATTGAAAGGTGAGGAACCCAGCACATGTGGTCTCGAACCAGAGGACACACATCACCAAGGGGCTGGGAATGAGGCAGGTGTCTGGACGGGCACATTTAACTCTCATTTCCCACCAGGAAGAGGAATTAACCAAACGCTGAGCATGCCATGCCAGAACCAGATTACAGCCTGAAGCAAACCTGCGGTTTTGTGGCCAGCTCACAAGGAAGCGAGTTAAGAAAGGAAATCAGGGGCACTGTAATTCTCAAACCTGCAGAGTTATAAATGACAGCTATTGTCAAAAATATATTGAAGTAAGGCTGCAAAGAGGACTTGAAAACGAGGCAGAATTGCAGGAATCAGATTTCAGGAGGTAGATTTGAATTGCCTTTAAAGCATATGAAAAGCAGCAGATCTTTGACAGTGATGCACTTGGACAAAAAGTGCATATACATTTTTTCCTGAATACATTCAGGAAAAAACGCATACGCTCTTTTTTGTCAACCAAGCACTGGAGCAATGGAAATCTGCACTACAATGAAGTCTCTTTTCCCATTCGTCAAAATGGCCATCTGAAAAAAGTGTAAAAACAAGAAACACAGGACAGGCCATGGAGAACAGGGAGCCTTGTTATGCTGATGGGTGGGATGTCAATTGCCAACAGACACTCTGGAGATGTTTATGATGTATCCTGAAACATCTAAAAAACAAAGCTACAGAGCCTAGGTCACTTCCACTTATGGCCGTATAGCTTAGGAATATTAAAATCAACAAGACACAGCCAACACAAAATTTAGGGCTGCTGTGTTTACAAGAACCTTGAGTCCTGTGCACATTAAATATCCCAGAAAGAAAAAAATGGATAAAGAAGTTGTGCTACTTATGTACAATGGAATATCACTCAGCAATGAGATCAATGTCATCAGGCCTGTAGCAGCAAATTGAGTGGATTTAAGCACGATGATTCTAAGAGAAATATGTCACACAGAGAAAGATAGTTATCATAAGATATCACTAATAGAGGGAGTGTAAACTTGGCTCCACATGAACTGGATTACAAAACCGAACAGAGTCTCACATTTAGATAAAAAACTTATGCTTGCTTAAGGGGAAAGTTGAGTTGGGGTGCTGTATAAAACCAGAGATTGAAATTAGCACAGATACCTTTCCATAAGCCAAAAATGTAATAGACAAGACCTACTCCTTGCTCAACGAAATAGACTCATCCATGGTGTATCACCTCACACTGGTTAGAATGGGCATCATCAGAAAAATCTACAAACAACAAATGCTGGAAAGGGTGTGGAGATATGGAACCCTCTTCCAGTATTGTTGGGAATGTAAATTGATACAGTCACTGTGGAGAACATTATGGAGTTTCTTATAAAACTAACAATAGAATTACCATATGATACAGCAATCCCACTACTGGTCATATACCCAGACAAAACCATAAATTAGAAAACAACATTCAGCGCAATGTTCATTGCATCACTATTTACAATATCCAGGTAATGGAAGCAACCTAAATGCCCACAGACAGACGAATGCATAAAGATGTGGTACATATATAAAATGGAATATTACTAAGCCATAAAAAGGAATGAAATTGGGTCACCTGTAGAGACGTTGATGAATCTAGAGACTGTCATACACAGTGAAGTAAGTCAGAAAGAGGAAAACAAAACAAATCTTGTATATTAATGCATATATGTGGAACCTAGAAAAATTGTACAGATGAACCGTTTTGCAAGGCAGAAATAGAGCAACAGATGTAAACAATGAACGTATGGACACCAAGGGGGGAAAGCTGTTGGGGGGATGGTGGTGGGAGGTGTTGAGAGATTGGGATTGGCATGTATACATTTATATGTATAAAACAGATAACCAAAAAGAACCTGCTGTATAAAAAATAAAATAAAATTCAAAATTAAAAAAAATAAAATTAAAAAAAGTAAAACAGAAAAAATATTCTTCCCTCACATACATGTATTTATATGAATAAATTATTTCCATGCATATATCTGTAAATACAGAGGAGAAGAATAAAATCTACCTTGAACCAAAAACGAAAAAAAGAAAGAGAAAAACAGAACCCACCAGTTACACAGAGGAAAACCCTATCAGGTCACTTGCTCCAGTTGTAAACAATTCTGAAGTTGGTCAATGGTGGGGAATCATCTCCCATTCAGCCAGCAGGCCCCACGCAATAAGCGTCCTCATTGCAAAGCTGGGGGACCATGCCGAGGCATCTGTGAGTAAACGTGGGCCAAGCCCCAGGCCAGCTGCTGCTGAAATGTTCCCACCCTTCCCAGGTAAAACACCTGAATATGTACAAGGACTTGAAAGCCTAGAGGAAGGGCCATGGAGCCACACGAGCGACAGCATGCCGGCCGACTTGATGCCTGCAGCCCAGCCAGGATGGTCCTGGCCCTGGGTGCTCTTCTGGAAGCTTTCCATTTCCCTGCCTGAGATACCCCTCCTGTCCTGGCCCCCACTGCTTTCTTCCTTCCTCACCTCTCCCCAGGAAGAAATTCCAGCGGCAGATATGGGTGACACATCCTCTTCCTTAGCAGGTGGCATCTTGGCAACTGCTGCAGAAAGTCCAGCAGAGCCCCACTCACACTGGACCACCCACAAAGCCGTGGCCTCTCACTCCCTCCCACCAGCCCAGCCCCGAGACTGTTGACAGGGCAGAGAAAATGGCGTCAGGCACAGCTGCAGGGGCTCTTGCTGCCTGGAGCGGTGTTTATATCGATCTCAACCCAGGCACACCTGGGGAGGTCTGGCCGGCACGGTCACGCTGCCCAGGTCAGCCAATCATCACCCCTCAGGGGCTCACAGTTGCAGAAAATGGAACTTGCTGAATCGGCCAGGTCCAAGGAACAGGTGTGGGCTCTTGAGAGTCAGGATAGACAAGGGGCTGTAGTTCTGGCTTGTTTTCTCATCATTTTATCTGGCCCATGAGTGGGAGACAACTTCAAGAAAACCCTCTCCTAATGAGAGGAACCCAGGAGTCAGGGAGAGGAGGGGAGGGTGGTGGGTGGAGACAGAGGCCTGGTGCCCCGGGTGCAGTGGAAGTCTCTGGAAGACCAGGTGGAGGGAGGCCTCACAGAGTGATCCCCAAGATCACAGACGTTTTGGAGCTGCTGTTTGTTAGTTCAAGTCCTGCTCTGAGGTGCTCTGTGTCAGATCTGAGCGACAGGTGAGCTGGGAGTGCTTTGCAATGTGCACTATGTGCACGGCTCCTGTTTGCCCAGACTTGCCACGGAACATGCAAGGGTAGCTCTGTATCCTGGGAGGGACGTGACAACGAGAGCCCCATGGGCTGCAGGTGACCTGCCCAGGGAACACCATATCCTGGGAGGGGCCTGAACACGAGGGCCCTGTGGGCTGGGGTGGGGGTGTGGTACCTGCCTGGGTGAGCTCCATATCCTGGGATTGGCCTGACTTTGAGAGCCCCATGGGCTGCAGCAGTCAAGGTAACGGATGTCAGGAGAGTCAGTGAAGCCACCGAGGATATACCTCCAGTAGTTCCTAAATCCTATACCCTGCTGGTTATTCTACCAACGACCAGGACTTGGTATTCTGTATTAGTCTTCAATGATACCTTCTTTTACACTTTTTTCACATGGCCCTTTTGACCGGGGGGCAGTGAGACTTCATTGTAGTGCAGATTTCCTTTAAACACTTGCTTGGTTGGCCAAAGAGTGCGTATGCGTTTTTTCCTGAATATATTCAGGAAAAAACCCATATGCTCTTTTTGGCCAAGTGCATCATTGTCGACATTCTGCCTCTTTTCCTATGCTTTAAGTGCAATTCCAGTCTACCCCCTGAAATCGTTTTCCTGAAATTCTGCACCGCTTTAAAGCCCTCTTCACAGACTTACTTGAATATATTTTGGACGATAGCTATCATTCATAACTCTGCAGGTTTGTGGATTACAGTGCCCTTGAGCTCTTTTCTTCGACTCGCTTTCTTGTGAGCTGACCGCAAAACCGCAGGATTGCTTCAGGCCCTAATCTGTTTCTGGCAGGGCACGCTGAGCCTTTGGTTAATTCCTCTTCCTGGTGGGAAATAAGCGTTCCATTTGCCCGTGCAGACACCTACAGCTAGTCTCTCATTGGATCTCCAAATTCCTGTTCATCTTGCGCAGAAATTGCAAAGTGTGCCAAACAGGAGGTTAAAGGCACTGACTCTCCAAGTGGGGAGAGTGTTAGTAAAGCGTCTGGAATGGTGAACCCGAGTACCAGGGGACGAAAACTGAGATGCATTTGAAAACGTTTCCCAATGACACGGTGGAACGTACTCTGGGTTTCCCATGCATGTTTTAGCTGAAGGAAGAATCCCTTAAACCTGGAGAGTTGGGACCCATGGAATGGGTACCATGCAGTATGACTTCAAAGGGTCTGCATTTGCTCATCGAACCTCACCAATGCCATCAGCCCGAAGTGTCCAGCCTTATGTCTCAACCTAACCCTTACCCGAAGCCTTAACCTTATCCGTCCCCTAATCATACGTTAACACTAACCCGTATCCTAACACGTACGCTCATCTTAAACCGTTGTCGTACCCTAACCTGTACCCTAAACCGTCCCCGTCCCCAAACCCTAACAAATCCTAACCCTAACTCTTACCCAAACCCTTACCCTAAACCGTCCCATAATCATAACACGTACGCTAACACTAAACTGTACCCTAACATGTACTCTCACCCTAAACCGTGGTCGTACACTAAGCTGTACCCTAAACCGTCCCCATCCAGTAACCCTAAACCTAACCCTAACCCTAACGATAACCCTTACCCGAAACCTTACCCTAACCCGTCCCCTAATCCTAACCCGTACGCGAACAATAACCCGTACCCTAACACGTACGCTCACCCTAAACCGTTTTTGTACCCTAAGCTGTACCCTAAACCATCCGTGTCCCAGTCCCCTAACCCAAACCCTAACCCTAATCCTTACCCAAAGCCTTACTCTAACCCTTCCTTTAATCCTAACCCGTACGCTAACACTAACCCATACCCTGAAACGTACGCTCACCCTAAACCGTTGTCGTACCCTAACCTGTAACCTAAACCGTCCCCGTCCCCTAACCCTAACCCTAACCCTAACCTTAACCCTTACCCGAAGCCTTACACTAACCCGTCCCCTAATCCTAACCCGTGCGCTAACACTAACCCGTACCCTAACATGTATGCTCACCCTAAACCATTGGCGAATCCTAACCTGTACTCTAAACTGTCCCCGTCCCCGTCCCCTAATCCTAACCCTGACCCTTACTCGAAGCCTTACCCTAACACGTCACCTAATCCTAACCCGTACGCTAACACTAACCCATACCCTAACACGTACGCTCACCCTAAACTGTTGTCGTACCCTAACCGGAACCCTAAACCGTCCCAGTCCCCTAACCGTAACCCTAACCCTAACCCTAACCCTAACCCTTACCCGAAGCCTTACCCTAACCCGTCCCCTAATCCTAACCCGTACGCTAACACTAACCCATACCCTAACACGTATGCTCACTCTAATCCTTTGTCATACCCTAACCTGTACCCTAAACCGTCCCCGTCCCCTTCCCCTAAACCTAACCCTAACCCTAACCCTAACCGTTACCCGAAGCCTTACTCTAATCCGTCCCTTAATCCTAACCCGTACGCTAACACTGACCAATACCCTAACACGTACCCTCACCCTAAACCGTTGTCGTACCCTAACCTGTAACCTAAACCGCCACGTCCCCTAACCCTAACCCTAACCCTAACCTTAACCCTTACCCGAAGCCTTACACTAACCCGTCCCCTAATCCTAACACATGCGCTAACACTAACCCGTACCCTAACACGTACGCTCACCCTAAACCGTTGGTGAACCCTAAACTGTACCCTAAACCGTCCCTGTCCCCGTCCCCTAACCCTAACCCTTACCCGAAACGTTACGCTAACCCGTCCCCTAATCCTAACCCGTACGCTAACACTAACCTGTACCCTAACACATACGCTGACCCTAAAACGTTGTTGTACCCTAACCTGTACCCTAAACCGTCCCCGTCCTTTAACCGTAATCCTAACCCTTACCCGAAGCTTTACCCTAACCCGTCCCCTAATCCTAACCCGTACCCTAACACTAACCCGTACCCTAACACGTACGCTCACCCTAAACCATTGTCGTACCGTAAACTTTACCCTAAACCATCCCCGTCCCCGTCCCCTAACCCTAACCCTAACCCTAACCCTAACCCTAACCCTTACCCGAAGCCTTACCCTAACCCGTCCAGTAATCCTAACACTTACGCTAACACTAACCAGTACCCTAACAGGTACGCTCACCCTAAACCGTTGTCGTACCCTAAACTCTACCCTAAACTGTCCCGGTCCCCTAACCATAACCCTAACCCTAACCCCAACCCTTACCCGAAGCCTTACCCTAACCTGACCCCTAATCCTAACCCGTACGCTAACACTAACCCATACCCTAACACGTACGTTCACCCTAAACCGTTGTCGTACCCTAACCTGTACCCTAAACCGTCCCTGTCCCCTAACCCTAACCATAACCCTTACCCTAACCCTTACCAGAAGCCTTACACTAACCCGTCCCCTAATCCTAAACCGTACGCTAACACTAACCTGTACCCTAACATGTACTCTCACCCTAAACCGTGGTCGTACCCTAACCTGTACCCTAAACCGTCCCCATCCCGTAACCCTAACCAAAACCCTAACCCTAACGCTAACCCTTACCCGAAACTTTACCCTAACCCGTCCCCTAATCCTAACCCATACGTTAACACTAACCCGTACCCTAACATGTACGCTCAACCTAAACCGTTGTTGTACCATAAACTGTACCCTAAACCATCCGTGTCCCAGTCCCCTAACCCTAACACTAACCCTAATCCGTACCCGAAGCCTTACTCTATCCCTTCCCTTGATCCTAACCCGTACTCTAACATTAGGCCATACCCTAAAACGTACGTTCACACTAAACCGATGTCGTACCCTAACCTGTAAGCTAAACCGTCCCCGTCCCCTAACCCTAACCCTAACCCTTAAACGAAGGCTTACCCTAACCCGTCCCCTAATCCTGACACTTACGCTAACACTAACCCGTACCCTAACACGTACGCTCACCCTAAACCGTTGTCGTACACAAACCTGTACCCTAAATCATCCCCATCCCCTAACCTTAACCCTAACCCTAACCCTTAAACGAAGGCTTACCCTAACCCGTCCCCTAATCCTAACCAGTACGATAACACTAACCCATACCCTAACACGTACGCTCACCCTAAACTGTTGGCGTACCCTAATCTGTAGCCTAAACCATCCCTGTCCCCTAACCCTAACCCTAACCCTAACCCTAACCCTTAAACGAAGGCTTACCCTAATCCGTCCCCTAATCCTAACCCGTACACTAACCCTAACCCGTACCCTAACACGTACGCTCACCCTAAACAGTTGTCGTACCCTAACCTGTACCCTAAACCTTCCCCATCACCTAACCCAAACCTTAACCCTAACCCTAACCCTTACCCGAAGCCTTACCCTAAACCGTCCCCTAATAGTAACCCGTACGCTAACACTAACATATACCCTAACATGTACGCTCACCCTAAACCGTTTTCGTACCCTACCCTTTATGCTAAACCATCACCGTCCCCTAACCCTAACCCTAGCCCTAACCCTAACCCTTACCCGAACCCTTACATTAACCCGTCACATAATCCTAACCCGTACGCTAACACTAACACGTACCCGAACACGTACGTTCACCCTACACCATTGTCGTACACTAAACTGTACCATAAACCATCCCCGTACCCTAACCCTAATCCTAACCCTAACCCTAACCCAAACCCTTATCCGAAGCCTTAACCTAACCCGTCCCCTAATCCTGACCCGTAAGCTGACACTAACCTGTACCCTAACACATACGCTTACCCTAAACCTTTGTCGTACCCTAACCTGTACCCTTAACCATCCCCAACCCTAACCCTAACCCTAAGCCTAACACTTACCCGAAACCTTAACCAAAACCGTCCCCTAATCCTGACCCGTACGCTAACACTAAACCGTACCCTAACACGTACGCTCACGCTAAACCGTTGTCGTACCCTAACCTGTCACCTAAACCGTCCCCGTCCCCTAACCCTAACCCTAACCCTAAACCTAAACCTAACCCTTAACCGAAGCCTTAACCTAACCCGTCCCTTAATCCTAACCCGTACGCTAACACTAACACATACCCTAAAACCTACGCTCACCCTAAACCGTTGTCGTACCCTAACCTGTAACCTAAACCGTCCCCTAACCCTAACCCTAACCCTAACCCTAACCCTTACTCGAAGCCTTACCCTAACCCGTCCCCTAATCCTAACCCGTACGCTAACACTAACCCGTACCCTAATATGTACGCTCAGCCTAAACCATTTTCATACACTAACCTGTACCCTAAACCAACCCCGTCCCCTAACCCTAAACCTAACCCTAACCCTAACCCTAACCCTAAACCTTACCTGAATCCTTACCCTAACCCGTCCCCTAATCCTAACCCGTACGCTAAATGTAACGCGTACCCTAATATGTACGCTCAGCCTAAACCATTGTCGTACACTAACCTGTACCCTAAACCGTTCCCGTACCCTAACCCTAACACTAACCCTAACCCTAACCCTAACCCTAATCCTAACACTGAAATGAAGGCTTACCCTAACCCGTCCCCTAATCCTAACCCATACACTAACCCTAACCCGTACCCTAACACGTACGTTCACCCTAAACCGTTGACGTACCCTAACCTGTACCCTAAACCGTCCCCGTCCCCTAACCCTAACTCTAACCCTAACCCTAACCCTAACACTTACCCGAAGCCTTAAACAAACCAGTCCCCTAATCCTGACCCGTACGCTAACACTCAAATATACCCTAACATGTATGCTCACGCTAAACCGTTGTCGTACCCTAACCTGTAACCTAAACCGTCCCCGTCCCCTAACCCTAACCCTAACCCTAACCCTTATCCGAAGCCTTACCATGACCCGACCCCATTCCTAACCCATACGCTAACACTAACCCATACCCTAATATGTACGCTCACCCTGAACCGTGGTCGTACGCTAACCTGTATCCCAAACCGTCCCCCTCCCGTAACACTAACCCTAACCCTAACCCTAAAACTAACCCTTACCCAAAGCCTTACCCTAACCCGTCCCATAATCCTGACCCGTACGCTAACACTAACACGTACCCTAACATGTACGCTCACCCTAAACCGTTGTCGTACCCTAACCTGTACCCTAATCCGTCCCCATCCCCTAAACCTAACCCTAATTCTTACCCGAAGCCCTACCCTAACACGTCCCCTAATCCTAAACCGTACGCTAACACTAACCCCTACCCTAACACGTACGCTAACCCTAAACCGTTTTCGTAACCCTAACCCTAACCCTAACCCTAACCCTAACCCTAACCCTTACCCGAAGCCTTACCCTAACCTGTCCCCTAATCCTAACTCGTACGCTAACACTAACACATACCCTAACATGTACGCTCACACTAAACCGTTGTCATACCCTAACCTGTACCCTAAACTGTCCCCTAACCCTAACCCTAACACTAACCCTAACCCTAACCCTTACCCGAAGCCTTCCCCTAACCCGTCCCCTAATCTAACCCGTACGCTAACACTAACCCATACCCTAACACGTACGCTCACCCTAAACCGTTGTCGTACCCTAACCTGTACCCTAAACCATCCCAATCCCCTAACCCTAACCCTAACCCTAACCATAAGCCTTACCCGAAGCCTTAACCTAACACGTACCCTAATCCTGACCCGTACGGTAACACTAAACCTTACCCTAACTCGTACGCTCACGCTAAACCGTTGTCGTACCCTAACATGTAACCTAAACCGTCCCCGTCCACTAACCCTAACCCTAAACCTAACCCTAACCTTTATTCGAAGCTTTACCCTAACCCGTCCCCTAATCCTAACCCATAGGCTAACACTAACCCGTACCCTAACACGTACACTCACCCTAAACCGTTGTCGTACACTAACCTGTATCCTAAACCATCCCCGTACCGTAACCCTAACCCTAACCCTTACCCGAAGCCTTACCCTAACTCGTCCCCTGATCCTAACCCAAACCCTAACACGTACGCTCACTCTAAAACCTTGTCGTACCCTAAACTGTACCCTAAACCGTCCCCGTCCCCTATCCCTAACCCTAACCCTAACCCTTACCCGAAGCCTTACCCTAACCCATCCCCTAATCCTAACCCATACGCTAACACTTACCCGTACCCTAACACGTACACTCACCCTAAATTCTTGTCGTACACTAACCTGTACCCTAAACCGCCCCATCCCCTAACCGTAACCCTAACACTAAACCTTACCTGAAGCCTTACACCAACCCGTCACCTAATCCTAACCCGTACGCTAAAACTAACCCATACCCTAACACGTTCGCTCACCCTAAACCGTTGTCGTACACTAACCTGTACCCTAAACCATCCCCGTCCCCTAACCCTAACCCAAAACGTAACCCTAACACTAACCGTTACATGAAGTCTTACCCTAACCTGTCCCCTACTACTAACCTGTACGCTAACACTAACCCGTACCCTAACATGTACGCTCACCCTAAACCTTTGTGGTACCCTAAACTGTACCCTAAACCGTCTCTGTCCCCTAACCCTAACCTTAACCCTAACCCTAACCCTAACCTGTACCCTAAACCGTCCCGGTCCCCTAACCCTAACCCTAACCCTAACCCTTACCCGAAGCCTTAACCTAACTCGCCCCAATTCCTAAACCGTACGCTAACACTAACCCGTACCCTAACTCATACGCTCACCCTAAACCGCTGTCGTACCCTAACCTGTACCCTAAACGGTCCCCATCCCCTAACCCTAACCTTATCCCTAACCCTAACCCTTACCCGAAGCCTTACCCTCACCCGCCCCTAATCCTAACCCGTACGCTAACACTAACCAGTTACCTAACACGTACGCTCACCCTAAACCGTTGTTGTATCCTAACCTGTATGCTAAACCGTCCCCATTCCCTAACCATAACCCTAACCCTAACCCTAAACCTAAGCCTTACCCGAAGCCTTACCCAAAACCGTCCCCTAATCCTAACCCGTACGCTAACACTAACCCGTTCCCTAATACGTACGCTCACCCTAAATCGTTGTTGTACTCTACCCTGTACCCTAAACCGTCCCCGTCCCATAACCCTAACCATAACAATAAACCTAAACCTAACCCTTACCCGAAACCTTACCCTAACCCGTCCTTTAATCCTATCCCGTACACTAACACTAACCCATACCCTAACACGTACGCTCACCCTAATCCATTGTCGTACCATAACCTATACCCTAAACCGTCCCCGTCCCCTAACCCTAACGCTTACCCGAGGCCTTACCCTAACCCGTCCCCTAATACTAACCCGTACGCTAACACTAACACATACCCTAACATGTACGCTCACACTAAACTGTTGTCGTACGCTAACCTGTAACCTAAACCGTCCCCATCACCTAACCCTAACCCTACCCCTAAACCTAACCCTTAACCTAACCCGTCACCTAATCCTAACCCGTACGCTAACACTAACCCGTACCCTAACACGTACACTCACCCTAAACCGTTGTCATACCCTAAACTGTACCCTAAACCGTCCCCGTCCCCTAACCCTAACCCTAACCCTAAACGTACCCTAACTCTTACCCGAAGCCTTACCCTAACCTGTCCCATAATCTTATCCTGAACGGTAACACTAACACATACCCTAACACGTACGCTCACCCTAAACCGTTGACGTACACAAACCTGTACCCTAAACCGTCCCCATCCCCTAACCCTAACCCTAAACCTAACCCAAACCCTTACCCGAATCCTTACACTAACCTGTCACCTAATCCTAACACGTACGCTAACGCTAAACCGTACCGTAAAACGTACGCTCATACTAAACCTTTGTCGTACCCTAACCTGTACCCTAAACCGTCCCCGTCCCCGTCCCCTAACCCAAATCCTAACCCTAACCCTAACCCTTACCCGAAGCCTTACCCTAACCCGTCCCCTAACCCTAAACCGTACGCTAACACTAACCCATACCTTAACACGTACGCTCACCCTAAAATGTTGTCGTACCCTAACCTGTACCCTAAATCGTCCCTGTCCCCTAACCCTTACCCTAACCCTAACCCTAACCCTAACCCTTACCCGAAGCCTTACACTAACCCGTCACATAATCCTAAACCGTACGCTAACACTAACCCGTACCCTAACACGTACGCTCACACGAAACCGTTGTCGTACCCTAACCTGTACCCTAAACCTTCCCCGTCTACTAACCCTAACCCTAACCCTTACCTGAAGCCTTAACCTAACCCTTCCCCTAATCCTAACCCGTACGCTAACACTAAACTGTACCCTAACACATACGCTCACACTAAACCGTTGTCGTACACTAACCTGAAACCTAAACCGTCAGCATCCCCTAACCATAACCCTAACCCTAACTCTAAACCTAACCATTACCCAAACCCGTCCCTTAATCCTAACCCATACGCTAACACTAAACCGTACCCTAACACGTACGCTCACCCTAAACCATTGTTGTACACTAACCTGTACCCTAAACCGTACCCGTCCCATAACCCTAACCCTAACCCTAACCCTAAACCTTACCCTTACCCGAAGCCTTAACCTAACCGTCCCCTAATCCTATCCCGTACGCTAACACTAACCCATACCCTAACACGTACGCTCACCCTAAAACATTGTTGTACACTAACCTGTACCCTAAACCGTCCCGGTCCACTAACCCTAACCCTAACACTAAACCTTACCTGAAGCCTTACACTAACCCGTCACCTAATCCTAACCCGTACGCTAAAACTAACCCATACCCTAACACGTTCGCTCACCCTAAACCGTTGTCGTACCCTAACCTGTACCCTAAACCATCCCCGTCCCCTTACCCTAAACCTAAACTTAACCCTAACCCTAACCATTACCTGAATCCTTACCCTAACCCGTCACGTAATCCTAACCCATACGCTAACACTAACCCATACCCTAACACGTACGCTCAGCATAAACTGTTGTCCTACTCTAACCTGTACCCTAAAGCGTCCCTGTCCCCTAACCCTAACCCTAACCCTAACCGTAAGGCTAACCCTTACCCGAAGCCTTAACCTAACCCGTCCCCTATTCCTAACCCGTACGCTAACACTGACACATACCCTAACACGTACGCTCACCCTAAACCGTCGTCGAACCCTAACCTGTACCCTAAACCGTCCCCGTCCCCTAACCCTAACCCTAACCCTAGCCCTAACCCTAACCCTTACCCAAAGCCTTACCCTAACCTGTCCCCTTATCCTAACCCGTACGCTAACACTAACCCGTACCCTAACACGTACGCTCACCCTAAATACTTGTCGTACACTAACCTGTACCCTAAACCGTCCCCGTCCCCTAGCCCTAACCCTAAACCTTACCCGAAGCCTTACCCTAATCCGTCCCCTAATCCTAACACATAGGCTAACACTAAACCGTACCCTAACACGTACGTTCACACTAAACCGTTGTCGTACCCTAACCTGTACCCTAAACCTTCCCCGTCTACTAACCCTAACCCTAACCCTAACCCTAACCCTTACCTGAAGCCTTAACCTAACCCTTCCCCTAATCCTAACCCGTATGCAAACACTAACCCGTACCCAACATGTACACTCACCCTAAACCGTTGTCTTCCCCTAACCTGTACCCTAAATCGTCCCTGTCTCCTAACCCTAACCCTAACCCTAACCCTAAACTGTACCCTAAACCGTCCCGTTCCCCTAACCCTAACCCTAATCCTAACACTAACCCGAAAAGCTACCCTAACCCGTCCACTAATCCTAACCCGTACGCTAACACTAACCCGTGCCCTAACACGTACGCTCACCCTAAACCGTTGTCGTACCCTAAACTGTACCCTAAACCATCCCGGCCCCCTAACACTAACCGTAACCCTAACCCTAATACTAACCCTTACCCGAAGCCTTACCTTAACCCGTCCCCTAAGCCTAACTCGTACACTAACACTAACCCGTGCCCTAACACATACACTCACCCTAAACCATTGTCGTACACTAATCTGTACCCTAAACCGTCCCCGTCCCGTAACCCTAACCCTAACCCTAACCCTAACCCTAACCCTTAACCAAAGCCTTACCCTAACCCGTCAACTACTCCTAACCCGTACGCTAACACTAACCCGTACCATAAGACGTACACTCACCCTAAACCGTTGTCGTACCCTAACCTGTACCCTAAACCGTCCCCGTCCCCGTCCCCTAACCCTAACCCTAAACCGAACACTAACCCTTACCGGAAGCCTTACCCTAACCCTTCCCCTAATCCTAACCCGTACGCTAACACTAACCCATACCCTAACACTTACGCTCACCCTGAACTGTTTTCGTACCCTAACCTGTACCCTAAACCGTCCCCATCCCATAACCCTAACCCTAACCCTTACCCGAAGCCTTACCCTAACCCGTCCCCTAATCCTAAACCGTACGCTAACACTAACCCATACCCTAACAAGTACGCTCACCCTAAACCGTTGTCGTACCCTAACCTGTAACCTAAACCGTCACCGTCCCCTAACCCTAACCGTAACCCTAAACCTAAACCTTACCCGAAGCCTTAGCCTAAGCCGTCCCCTAATTCTAACCCCTACGCTAACATTAACACATACCCTAACATGTACGCTCACACTAAATCGTTGTCGTACGTTAACCTGTAACCTAAAACATCCCCATCCCCTAACCCTAACTCTAACCCTAACACTAACACTTACCCGAAGCCTTACCCTAACATGTCCCCTAATCCTAACACGTTCGCTAACACTAAACCGTACCCTAACACGTACGCTCACCCTAAAACCTTGTCGTACACTAACCTGTACCCTAAACCGTGCCCATCCCCTAACCCTAACCCTAAACCTAACTCTAAGCCTAACCCTTACCCGAAGCCTTACCCTAACCCGTCCCATAATCCTAACCCGTACGCTAACACTAACACATACCCTAACACGTACGCTCACCCTAAAACATTGTCATACCCTAAACTGTACCCTAAACCGTCCCCGTCCCCTAACCCTAACCCAAACCCTAACCCTTACCCGAAGTCTTACACTAACTCGTCCCCAAATCCTAACCCGTACGCTAACACTAACCCGTACCCTAACACGTACGCTCACACTAAACCGTTGTCCTACCCTAACCTGTACCCTAAACGGTCCCCGTCCCCTAACCCTAACCTTATCCCTAACCCTAACCCTTACCCGAAGCCTTACCCTCACCCGTCGCCTAATCCTAACCCATACGCTAAGACTAACCTGTACCCTAACACGTACGCTCACCCTAAACTTTGTCATATCCTAACCTGTACCCTAAACCGTCCCCATCCCCTAACCATAACCCTAACCCTAACCCTAAACCTAACCCTTACCCGAAGCCGTACCCAAAACCGTCCCCTAATCCTAAACCGTACGCTAACACTAACCCGTACCCTAATACGTACGCTCACACTAAACTGTTGTCGTACCCTAACCTGTACCCTAAACCGTCCCCGTCCCCTAACCCTTACCCTAACCCTAACCCTACCCTAACTCTTACCCGAAGCCTTACCCTAACACGTCCCATAATCTTATCCCGAACGGTAACACTAACCCGTACCCTAACACGTACGCTCACCCTAAATCGTTGACGTACCCTAACCTGTACCCTAGACCGTCCCCGTCCCCTAACCCTAACCCAAACCCTTACCCGAATCCTTACCCTAAGCTGTCACCTAATCCTAACACGTACGCTAACGCTAAACCGTACTCTAAAACGTACGCTCATACTAAACCATTGTCGAACCCTAACCTGTACCCTAAACCGTCCCCGTCCCCGTCCCTTAACCCTAATCCTAACCCTAACACTAACTCTTACCCGAAGCCTTACCCTAACCCGTCCCCTAATCCTAACCCGTACACTAACACTAACCCGTACCCTAACACGTACGCTCACCCTAAACCGTTATCGTACCCTAACCTGTACCCTAAACCGTCCCCGTCACCGTCCCCTAACCTTAACACTAACCCTTACCCGAAGCCTTACCCTAACCCGTCCCCTAATCCTAAACCGTACGCTAACACTAACCCGTACCCTAACACGTACGCTCACCCTAAGCCGTTGTAGTACCCTAATCTGTACCCTAAACTTTCAACGTGCCCTAACCCTAACCCTAACCCTAACCCTAACCCTTACCCGAAGCCTTACCATAACCCATACGCTAACACTAACCGGTACCCTAACACGTACGCTCAACCTAAACCATTGTCGTACCCTAACCTGTACCCTAAACCGTCCCTGTACCCTAATCCTAACTGTAACCCTTACCCGAAGCCTTACCGTAATCCATCCCCTACTCCTACCCGTACGCTAACACTAACACGTACCCTAACAGTTATGCTCACCCTACACCGTTGTCGTACACTAACCTATACCCTAAACCGTCCCCGTCCCCTAACCCTAACACTATCCCTTACCCGAAGTCTTAGCATAACCCGTACGTTAACACTAACCGGAACCCTAACACATACGCTCAACCTAAACCGTTGTCGTACCCTAACCTGTACCCTAAACCGTCGCTTTACCCTAAACCTAACCCTAACCCTTACCCGAAGCCTTACGCTAAACCGTCACCTAAACCTAACCCGTACGCTAACACTAAACCATACCCTAACACGTACGCTCACCCGAAAACGTTGTCGTACCCTAACCTGTACCCTAAACCGTCACCATACCCTAACCCTAACCCTAAACCTAACCTTTACCCGAAGCCTTACCGTAACCCGTACGCTAACGCTAACCGGTACCCTAACACGTATGCTCAACTTAAACTGTTGTCGTACCCTAACCTGTACCCTAAACCGTCCCCATTCCCTAACCCTAACCCTAACATTTACCCGAAGCCTTACTCTAACCCGTCCCCTAATACTAACCCGTACACTAACACTAACCTGTACCATAACACGTACGCTCACCCTGAAACGATTTCGTACCCTAACCTGTATCCTAAACCGTCCCCGTCCCCGTCCCCTAACCATAACCCTAACACTTACCCGAAGCCTTACCCTAACCCGTCCCCTAATCCTAACCCGTACGCTAACACTAACCCGTACCCTATCACGTACGCACACCCTAAACCGTTGTCATACCCTAACGTGTACCCTTAACCGTCCCCATCCCCTAACCCTAAACCTAAACCTAACCCTAACCCTTACCCGAAGTCTTACACTAACCCGTCCAATAATCCTAAACCGTACGCTAACACTAACCCATACCCTACAACATACGCTCACGCTAAAACGTTGTCCTACCCTAACCTGTACACTAAACCGTCCCCGCCCCGTAAACCTTACGCTAACCCTAAACCTAACCCTTACCCGAAGCCTTACCCTAACCCGTCCCATAATCCTAACACGTACGCTAACACTAACCCGTACCCGAACACGTACCCTCACCCTAACCATTGTCGTACACTAACCTGTACCCTAAACCATCCCCATCCCAGTCCCCTAACCCTAACCCTAACCCTAACACTAAACCTTCCCCGAAGCCTTACCCTAACCCGTCCCCTAATCCTAACCCGTACGCTCACACTAACCTGTACCCTAACAAGAACGCTCACCATAAACAGTTGTCATAACCTAACCTGTAGCCTAAACCGTCCCCATCCCCTAACCCTAACCCTAACCCTAACCCTTACCCGAAGCCTTCCCCTAACCCGTCCCCTAATCCTAACCGGTACGCTAACACTAACCCGTACCCTAACACGTATGCTCGCCCTAAACCTTTGACGTACCCTAACCTGTACACTAAACCGTCCCTGTCCCCTAACCCTAACCCTAAACCTAACCCTAAACCTTACCCGAAGTCTTACACTAACCCGTCCCCTAATCCTAACCCGCACGCTAACACTAACCCGTACCCTAACATGTTCGCTCACCCTAAATCGTTGTCGTACCCTAACGTGTACCCTAAACCGTCCCCGTCCCCATCCCCTCACCCTAACCCTAACCCTAACCCTAACCCTTACCCGAAGCCTTACCCGAACCCGTCCCCTAATCCTAACCCGTACGCTAATACTAACCCGTACCCTAAAACGTACGCTCAGCCTAAAATGTTGTCGCACTCTAACCTGTACCATAAACAGTCCCCGTCCCCTAACCCTAACCATAACCCTAACCCTTACCTGAAGCCTTACCCTAACCCTTCCCCTAATCCTAACCCATACGCAAACACTAACCCGTACCCAACACGTACACTCACCCTAAACCGTTGTCTTACCCTAACCTGTACCCTAAATCGTCCCCGTCTCCTAAACCTAACCGTAACCCTAACACTAACCCTAATCCTTACCCGAAGCCTTACCCTTACCCGTCCCCTAATCCTAACCCGTACGCTAACACTAACCCGTACCGTAACACGTACGCTCAACCTAAACCGCTGTCGTACCCTAACCTGTACCCTAAACCGTCCCGGTCCCCTAACCCTAACCCTAACACTAAACCTTACCTGAAGCCTTACACTAACCCGTCACCTAATCCTAACCCGTACGCTAAAACTAACCCGTACCCTAACACGTTCGCTCACCCTAAACCGTTGTCGTACCCTAACCTGTACCCTAAACCATCCCCGTCCCCTTACCCTAAACCTAAACGTAACCCTAACCCTAACCGTTACCTGAATCCTTACCCTAACCCGTCACGTAATCCTAACCCATACGCTAACACTAACCCATACCCTAACACGTACGCTCACCCTAAACTGTTGTCGTACCCTAACCTGTACCCTAAAGCGTCCCTGTCCCCTAACCCTAACCCTAACCCTAACACTAACCCTAAGCTGTACCCTAAACCGTCCCGGTCCCCTAACCCTAACCCTAACCCTAACACTAACATTTACCCGAAGCCTTACCTTAACACGTCCCCTAACCCTAACTCGTACACTAACACTAACCCGTGCCCTAACACGTACGCTCACCCTAAACCGTTGTCGTACACTAATCTGTACCCTAAACCGTCCCCATCTCGTAACCCTAACCCTAACCCTAACCCTAACCCTAAACCTTAACCGAAGCCTTACAATAACCCGTCCCCTAATCCTAACCCGTACGCTAACACTAACCCGTACCATAAGATGTACGCTCACCCTAAACCGTTGTCGTACCCACCGTGTACCCTAAATGGTCCCCGTCCCCGTCCCCTAACCCTAACCCTAACCCGAACGCTAACACTTACCGGAAGCCTTACCCTAACCCGTCCCCTAATCCTAAACCGTACGCTAACACTAACCTGTATCCTAACACGTACGCTCACCCTAAACCGTTGTCGTACCCTAACCTGTAACCTAAACCGTCCCCGTCCCCTAACCCTAACTGTAACCCTAACCCTAAACCTTACCCGAAGCCTTAGCCTAAGCCGTCCCCTAATTCTAACCCCTACGCTAACATTAACACATACCTAACACGTACGCTCACACTAAACCGTTGTCGTACCCTAACCTGTACCCTAAACCGTCCCCGTTCCCTAACCCTAAGCCTAACACTTACCCGAAGCGTTAACCTAACCCGTCCCCTAATCCTAACCCGTACGCTCACACTAACTTGTACCCTAACACGTACGCTCACCCTAAACCGTTCTCATACCCTAAACTGTACCCTAAACCGTCCCCGTCCCCTAATCCTAACCCTAAACCTAACCCTTACCCGAAGCCTTACAGTAATCCGTCCCCTAATCCTAACCGGTACACTAACACTAACAACTACCCTAACACGTACGCTCACCCTAAACTGTTGTCGTACCCTAACCTCTAACCTAAACCATTCCTGTCCCCTAAACCTAACCCTAACCCTAACCCTAACACTAACCCTAACCCTTACCCGAAGCCTTACCCTAACCCGTCCCCTAATCCTAACCCTTACGCTAACACTAACCCGTATTCTAACACGTACGCTCACCCTAAACCGTTGACGTACCCTAACCGGTACCCTAAACCGTCCCCGTCCCCTAAACCTAACCCTAACCCTAACCCTAACCCTAACCCTTACCCGAAACTTACGCTAACCTGTCCCCTAATCCTAACCCGTACGCTAACACTATCCCATACCCTAACACGTACGCTCACCCTAAACTGTTGTTGTAGACTAACCTGTACCCTAAACCGTCCCCTTCCCCGTCCCCGTCCCCTAACTCTAACTTTAACCCTAACACTTACCCGAAGCTTTATCCTAACTCGTCCCCTAATTCTAACCCGTAGGCTATCACTAACCCGTACCCTAACATGTACGCTCACCCTAAACCTTTGTCGTACCCTAACCTGTACCCTAAAGCATCCCCGTCCCGGTCCCCTAACCCTAACCCTAACCCTATCCCTTACCCGAAGTCTTACCCTAACCCGTCCCATAATCCTAATCCGTACGCTAACACTAACCCATACCCTATCACGTACGCTCACCCTAAACCGTTATTGTACCCTAAACTGTACCCTAAACTGTCCCCGTCCCCTAACCCTAAGCCTAACCCTTACCCGAAGCCTTACCCTATCCCGACTCCTAATCCTAACCCGTACGCTAACACTAACACGTACCCTAACATGTACGCTCACCCTAAAACATTGTCAAACCCTAACCTGTACCCTAAACCGTCCCCGTCCCCTAACCCTAACCCTAAACCTAACCCTAAACCTAACCCTTACCTGAAGCCTTAACCTAACCCGTCCCCTAATCCTAACCCGTACGCTAACTCTAACCATTGCCCTAACACGTACGCTCATCCTAAACCATTGTCGTAGCCTAACCTGTACCCTAAACTGTCCCCGTACCCTAACCCTAACCCTAACCCTAACCCTAAACCTTACCCGAAGCCTTACCCCAACCCGTCCCCTAACCCTAACCCGTACGCTAAAACTAACCCGAACCCTCACACGTACGCTCACACTAAACCGTTGTTGTATATTAACCTGTACCCTAAACCGTCCCCGTCCCCTAACCCTAACCCTAACCGTAACCCTAACCCTGACCCTTACCCGAAGCCTTACCCCAACCCGTCCCCTAACCCTAACCCGTACGCTAACACTAACCCGTACCCTAACATGTACGCTCACTCTAAACCGTTGTCATACCCTAACCTGTACCCTAAACCGTCCCAGTCCCCTAACCCTAACCCTAATCCTAACCCTAAACCTAACCCTTACCCGAAGCCTTACCCTAACCCGTCCCCTAATCCTAAACCATACGCTAACACTAACCCGTTACCTAACACGTACGATCACCCTAAACCGCTGTCGTCCCCTAACATGTACCTTAAACCTTCCCCGTCCCGTCCCCTAACCCTAACCCTAACCCTAACCCTAAACCTTACCCAAAGCCTTACCCTAACTCGTCCCCTAATCCTAACCCGTACGATAACACTAGCCCATACCCTAACACGTACGCTCACACTAAACCATTGTTCTACACTAACCTGTGCCCTAAACCATCACCGTCCCCTAACCCTAACCCTTACCCTAACCCTAACCCTTACCCGAAGCCTTACCCTAACCCGTCTTCTAACCCTAACCCGTACGCTAACACTAACCCATACCCTAACACGTACGCTCAACCTAAAGCGTTGTCGTACACTAACATGTACCCTAAACCTTCCCCGTCCCCTAACCCTAACCCTAACCCGAACCCTAAACCTAACCCTTACCCGAAGCCTCACCCTAACACGTCCCCTAATCCTAACCCGTACGCTAACACTAACCCGTACCCTAACACGTACGCTCACCCTAAACCGTTGTCGTACCCTAACCTGTACCCTAGACCGTCCCCGTCCCCTAACCCTAACCCTAACCCTAACCCTAACCATTACCTTAAACCTTACCCTAACCCGTTCCCTCATCCTAACCCGTATGCTAACAATAATCCGTACCCTACACGTTCTCTCACCCTAAACCGATGTCGTACCCTAACCTGTACCCTAAACCGTCCTCGTCCCCTAACCCTAACCATAACCGTAACCCTAACACTAACCATTACCCGCAGCCTTACCCTAACCCGTCCCCTAATCCTAACCCGTACGCTAAAACTAACACGTACCCTAACACGTACGCTCACCCAAAACCGTTGACATACCCTAACCTGTACCCTAAACCGTCCCCATCCCCTAACCCTAAACCTAACCCTAACGCTATACATAACCGGAAGCCTTACCCTAAACCGTCCCCTAATCCTCAACCCTACGCTAACACTAACCCATACCCTAACACGTACGCTCACCCTAAACCGTTGTCGTACCCTAACCTGTACCCTAAACCGTCCCCGTCCCCTAACCCTAACCCTAACCCTAACCGTAACACTAACCCTTACCCAAAGCCTTACCCTAACCCGTCCTCTAATCCTAAACCGTACGCTAACACTAACCCGTACCCTAACACATACCCTCACTCTAAACCGTTGTCGTACACTAACCTTTACCCTAAACGGTCCCTGTCCCCTAACCCTCTCCATAACCCTAAACCTAACTCTTACCCGAAGCCTTACCCTAACGCGTCACCGAATCCTAACCCATACGCTAACACTAACCCATACCCTAAAACGTACGCTCACCCTAAACCGTTGTCGTACCCTAACCTGTAACCTAAACCGTCCCCGTCCCCTAACACTAACCCTAACCCTAACCCTTACCCAAAGCCTTATCCTAACCTGTCACATAATCCTAACCCGTACACTATCACTAACGCCTACCCTAACACGTACGCTCACTCTAAACCGTTGTCGTACCCTAACCTGTACCCTAAACCGTCCCCGTCCCCTAACCCTAACCCTAACCCTTACCCGAAGCCTTACCCTATCACGGACCCTAATCCTAACCCGTACGCTAACACTAACCCATACCCTAACACGTACGCTCACACTAAACCGTTGTCGTACTCTAACCTGTACCCTAAACCGTCCCCGTCCCCTATCCCTAACCCTAACCCTAACCCTAACACTTACCCAAAGCCTACCCTAACGCGTCCCCTAATCCTAAACCGTACGCTAACACTAACCCGTGCCCTAACACGTATGCTCACCCTAAACCGTTGTCGTACACTAAACTGTATCCTAAACCGTCCCGGTCCCCGTCCCCGAAACCTAACCCTAACCCTAAGCCTCACCCTTACTCGAAGCCTTATCCTAACCCGCCCCTAATCCTAACCCGTACGCTAACAGTAACCCGTACCCTAACCAGTACGCTCACCCTAAACCGTGGTCGTACCCGAACCTGTACCCTAAACCGTCTCTGTCCCCTGACCCTAACCCTAACCCTAACCCTAACCCTAAACCTTACCCGAAGCCTTCCACTAACCCGTCCCCTAATCCTAAACCGTACGTTAACTCTAACCCGTACCCTAACACGTACGCTGACCCTAAACCGTTCTCGTACACTAACCTGTACCCTAAACCATCCCCGTCCCCTAACCCTAAACCTAAACCTAACCCTAACCCTTACCCGAAGACTTACCCTAACCCGTCCCCTTATACTAACCCGTACGCTAACACTAACCCGTACCCTAAAACGTACGCTCACACTAAACTGTTGTCGTACACTAACCTGTACCCTATACCGTCCCAGTCCCCTAACCCTAACCCTAACCCTAAACCTAACCCTTACCCGAAGCCTTACCCTAACCATTCCCCTAAACCTAATCCGTATGCTAACAGTAACACCTACCCTAAAACGTATGCTCACCCTAAACCGTTGTCATACCCTAACCTTTACCCTAAACCGTCCCCGTCCCCTAAACTTAACCCTAACACTAACCCTAAACCTAAACCTTACCCGAAGCCTTGCCCTAACCCGTCCCCTAATCCTAACCCGTACACTAACTCTAACCCGTACCCTAACACGTACTCTCACCCTAAACCGTTGTCTTACCCTAATCTGTACCCTAAACCGTTCCCGTCCCCGTCCCCTAACCCTAACCATAACCTTAACCCTAAACATTTCCCGAAGCCTTACACTAACACGTCCCCTAATCCTAACCCATACGCTAACACTAAACCGTACCCTAACACGTAGGCTCACCCTAAATAGTTGTCGTACCCTAACCTGTACCCTAAACCTTCCTCGTGCCCTAACCCTAACCCTAACCCTAACTGTATCCCTAATCCTTACCCGAAGCCTTACCCTAACCCGTCACCAATCCTAACCCATATGCTATCATGTACGCTCACCGTAAAACTTTGTCGCACACTAAACTGTACCCTAAATCATCCACGTCTCCTAACCCTAACCCTAACCCTAAACCTAACCCTAACCCTTACCCGAAGCCTTACCCTAAACCGTCCCCTAATCCTAACCTGTATGCTAACACTAAACCGTACTGTAACACGTACACTGACCCTAAAACGTTGTCATACTCTAAACTGTACCGTAAACCGTCCCCGTCCCCTAACCCTAACCCTAACCCTAACCCTAACCCTTACCCAAAGCCTTACCCTAACCTGTCCCCTAATCCTAACCCGTACGCTAACACTAACCCATACCTTAACACGTACGCTCACCCTAAACCGTTGTCGTACACTAACCTGTACCCTAAACAGTCCCCGTCCCCTATCCCTAACCCTAACCCTAACCCTAACCCTTACCCGAAGCCTTACCCTAACCCGTCCCCTAATCCTAACCCGTACGGTAACACTAACCCGTGCCCTAACACGTACGCTCACCCTAAACCGTTGTCGTACCCTAACCTGTACCCTAAACCGTCCCCATCCCCTAACCCTAACCCTAAACCTAACCCTAACCCTAACCCTAAACCTAACCATTACCTGAAGCCTTACACTAACACATCCACTAATCCTAAACCGTACGCTAACACTAACCCGTACCCTAACATGTACGCTCACCCTAAACCGTTCTCGTACCCTAACCTGTACCCAAACCGTCCCCGTCCCCGTCCCCTAACCCTAACCCTAACCCTAACCCTAACCCATACCCGAAGCCTTACACTAACCCGTCCACTAAACCTAATCCGTATGCTAACACTAACCTGTGCCCTAACACGTACGCTCACCCTAAACCGTTGTCGTATGCTAACCTGTACACTAAACCGTCCCCTAACCCTAACCCTAACCCTAACCCTAACCCTAACCCTTACCTGAAGCCTTACCCTAACACGTCCCCTAATCCTAACCCGTACGCTAACACTAACCCATACCCTAACACTTACACTCACCCTAAAACGTTGTTATAACCTAAACTGTACCCTAAACCGTCCCCGTCCCCTAAACCTAACCCTAACTGTAAACCTTACCCAAAGCCTTACCCTAAACCGTCTCCTAATCCTAACCCGTACGCTAACACTAACCCGTACCCTAACACGTACGCTCACCCTAAATCGTTGTCGTACCCTAACCAGTACCCTAAACCGTCCCCGTCCCCTAACCCTAACCCTAACACTAACCCTTACCCGAACCTTACCCTAACACGTCCCCTAATCCTAACCCCTATGCTAACACTAACCCGTACTCTAACACGTATGCTCACCCTAAACTGCTGTTGTACACTAACCTGTACCTTAAACCGTCCACTTTCCCGTGCCCGTCCCCTAACCCTAACCCTAACCCTAAACATTACCCGAAGACTTACCCTAACCTGTCCCCTAATCCTAACCCGTAGGCTATCACTAACCGTACCCTAACATGTACGCTCAACCTAAACTTTTGTCGTACCCTAAACTGTACCCTAAACCATCCCCGTCCCCGTCCCATAATCCTAACCCGTACGCTAACACTAACCCGTACCCTAACACGTACGCTCACCCTAAACCATTGTTGTACGCTAACCTGTACCCTAAACCATCCCCGTCCCCGAACCGTAACCCTAAACCTGACCCTAGACCTAAACGTTATACAAAGCCTTACCGTAACCCGTCCCCTAATCCTAACCCATACGCCAACACTAACCCGTACCCTAACACGTATGCTCACCCTAAACCGTTGTCATACCCTGACCTGTACACTAAACCGTCCCCGTCCCCGTCCTCTAACCCTAACCCTAACCATAACCCTAACCATAACCCTTACCTGAAGCCTTACCCTAAACCGTCCCCTAATCCTAACCCGTATGCTAACACTAACCCGTGCCCTAACACGTACGCTTACCCTAAACCGTTTTTGTACCCTAACCTGTAACCTAAACCATACCCGTCCCCTAACCCTAACCCAAAACCTAACTCTAACCCTAACCCTCACCCGAAGCCTTACCTAAACCCGTCACCAATCCTAACCCTTACGCTATCACGTACGCTCACCCTAAACTGTTGTCGTACACTAACCTGTACCCTAAACCGTCCCCATCCCCTAACCCTAACCCTAACCCTAACCCTATCCCTAACCCTGACCCGAAGCCTTACACTAAACCGTCCCCTAATCCTAACCCGTACGCTAACACTAACCTGTACCCTAACACGTACGCTCACCGTAAACCGTTGTCGTGCCCTAACCTGTACCCTAAACCGTCCCCGTCCCCTAACACTAACCCTAACCCTAACCCTAAACCTAACATTTACCCGAAGCCTTACACTAACCCGTCCACTAATACTAACCCATACGCTAACACTAACCGGTACCCTAACATGTACACTCACCCTAAAACGTTGTCATACCCTAAACTGTACCCTAAACTGTCCCCGTCCCCGTCCCTAACCTTAACCCTAACCCTACCCTTACCCGAAGCCTTACCCTAACGCGTCCATTAATCCTAACCCGTACGCTAACACTAACCCATGCACTAACACGTACGCTCACCCTAAACCTTTGTCGTACGCTAAACTGTACCCTAAACCGTCCCCGTCCCCTAATCCTAACCCTAACCCTAACCCTAACACATACCCGAAGCCTTACCCTAACTCGTCCCCTAATCCTAACCCGTACGCTAACACTAACCCGTACCCTAACACGTACGCTCAGCCTAAACCGTTGTCGTACCCTAACATGTACACTAAACCGTCACCGTCCCCTAACCCTAACCCTAACCCTAACCCTAACCCTTACCCGAAGCCTTACCCTAGCCCGTCCCCAATTCTAACCCGTACGCTAACACTAACACGTACCCTAACACGTACACTCAACCTATAGCGTTGTCGTACCCAAACCTGTACCCTACACGGTCCCTGTCCCCTAACCCTAACCCTAACCATTACCCTAAGCCTTACGCTAACCTGTCCCCAATCCTAAACTGTACGCTAACACTAATCCGTACCCTAACACGTACGGTTACCCTAAACCGTTGTCATACCCTAACCTGTACCCTAAACCGTCCCCGTCCCCTAACCCTAACCCTAAGCGTTACCCGAATCCTTGCCCTAACAGTCCCCTAATCCTAACCTGTACGCTAACACTAACCCGTACCATAACACGTACGTTCACCCTAAACCTTTGTCGTATCCTAAACTGTACCCTAAACCTTCCCCGTCCCCTTACTCTAACCCTAACCATAACCCTAACCCTAACCCTAACCCTTACCCGAAGCCTTACCCTAACCCGTCCCATAATCCTAACCCGTACACTAACACTAACCCGTGCCCTAACACGTACGCTCAACCTAAACTGTTGTCGTACCCTAAACCGTACCCGTCCCCGAACCTTAACCCTAACCCTAACCCTAACCCTTACCCGAAGCCTTAGCCAATCCCGTCCCCTAATGCTAACCCGTAAGCTAACACTAACCCTTGCCCTAACACGTACGCTCACCCTAAAACATTGTCGTACCCTAACCTGTACCCTAAACCTTCCCCGTCCCCTAACCCTAACCCTAACCCTAACCCTAACCCTTACCCGAAGTCTAAACTTAACCCGTCACCTAATCCTAACCCATACGGTAACACTATCCCGTGCCCTAACACGTACGCTCACCCAAAACCGTTGTCGTACCCTAACCTGTACCCTAAACCGGCCCCGTCCCCGTCCCCTAACCCTAACCCTAACCCTAACACTTACCCGAAGCCTTACCCTAACCCGTCTCCTAATCCTACCCTGTATGCCAACACTAATCCGTACCCTAACACGTACGCTCACCCTAAACCGTTGTTGTCCCCTAAACTGTACCCTAAACCAGCCCCGTCCCCGTCCCCTAACCCTAACCCTAACCCTAACACTTACCCGAAACCTTACCCTAACCCGTCTCCTAATCATAACCCGTACGCTAACACTAACCCGTACCCTAACATGTACGCTCACCCTAAACCATTGTCGTACCCTTACCTGTACCCTAAACCGTCCCTGTCCCCTAAACCTAACCGTAAGCCGTACCCGAAGCCTTGCCCTAACCGTCACCTAATCCTAACCTGTACGCTAACACTAACCCTTACCCTAACACCTACTCTCAGCCTAAAGCGTTGCGGTACCGTAACCTGTACCCTAAACCATCCCCGTCCCCTAACCCTAACCCTAACCCTAACCCTAACTCTAACACTTACCTGAAGCCTTACCCTAACCCGTCCCCTAATCCCAACCCGTACGCTAACACTAACCCGTGCCCTAACACGTACGTTCACCCTAAACCGTTGTCGTACCCTAACCTGTACCCTAAACCGTCCCCGTCCCCTAACCTTAACCCTAACCCAAACCCTAACCCTTACCCGAAGCCTTACCCTATCCCGTCCCCTATTCCTAACCCGTACGCTAACACTAACCCGTGCCCTAACACGTACACTCACACTAAACCGTTGTTGTACCCTAAACTGTACCCTAAACCGTTCCTATCCCCGTCCGCTAACCCTAAACCTAACCCTTACCAGAAGCCTTACGCTAACCCGTCCCCTAACCCTAAACCGTACGCTAACACTAACCCATACCCTAACACGTACGATCACCCTAAATCGTTGTCGTACCCTAACCTGTACCCTAAACCGTCCCCATCCCCTAACCCTAACCATAACCCTAACCCTAACCCTTACCAGAAGCCTTATCGTAACCCGTCCCCTAATCCTAACCCGTACGCTAACACGAACCCGTACGCTAAAACGTACCCTTACCCTAAACCGTTGTCGTAGCCTAACCTGTACCCTAAACCGTACCCTTCCCCTAACCCTAACCCTAACCCTAACCTTAACCCTAACCCTTACCCGAACCTTACCCTAACCCGTCCCCTAATCCTAACCCGTATGTTAACACTAACCCATACCCTAACACGTATGCTCACCCTAAACTGTTGTTGTACACTAACCTGTACTTTAAATCGTCCCCTTTCCCGTCCCCGTTCCCATCCCCTAACCCTAACCCTAACCCTAACCCTTACCCGAAGCCTTACCCTAACCTGTCCCCTAATCCTAACCCATAGGCTATCACTAACCCATACCCTAACATATACGCTCACCCTAAACCTTTGTCGTACCCTCAACTGTACCCTAAACCATCCCCGTCCCCGTCCACTAACCCTAACCCTAAACCTATCCCTTACCCGTAGCCTTACCCTAAACCGTCCCCTAAGCCTAATCCATATGCTAACACTAACCCATACCCCAACACGTACGCTCACCCTAAAACGTTGTCGTACCCTAAACTGTACCCTAAACTGTCCCCGTCTCTTAACCCTAACCCTAACACTAACCCTTACCCGAAGCCTTACCCTAACCCGTCCCCTTATCCTAACCCGTACACTAACACTAACCCGTACGCTAACACGTACGCTCACCCTAAAACATTGTCGTACCCTAACTTGTACCCTAAACCATCCCCGTCACCTTACCCTAAACCTAAACCTAACCCTTACCCGAAGCCTTACCCTAACCTGTCCCCAATCCTAAACTGTACGCTAACACTTATCCGTACCCTAAAACGTACGGTTACCCTAAACCGTTGTCATACCCTAACCTGTACCCTAAACCGTCCCCATCCCCTAACCCTAACCCTAAGCGTTACCCGAATCCTTGCCCTAACAGTCCCCTAATCCTAACCTGTACGCTAACACTAAACCATACCGTAACACGTACGCTCACCCTAAACCGTTGTCGTATCCTAACCTGTACCCTAAACCTTCCCCGTCCCCTTACTCTAACCCTAACCCTAACCCTAACCCTAACCCTTACCCGAAGCCTTACCCTAACCCGTCCCATAATCCTAACCTGTACACTAACACTAACCCGTGCCCTAACACGTACGCTCAACTTAAACCGTTGTCGTACCCTAAACCGTACCCGTCCCCTAACCTTAACCCTAACCCTAACCCTAACCCTTACCCGAAGCCTTAGCCAATCCCGTCCCCTAATGCTAACCCGTACGCTAACACTAACCCTTGCCCTAACACGTACGCTCACCCTAAAACATTGTCGTACCCTAACCTGTACCCTAAACCTTCCCCGTCCCCTAACCCAAACACTAACCCTAACCCTATCCCTAACCCTTACCCGAAGCCTTACCCTAAACCGTCCCATAATCCTAAACCGTACGCTAACACTAACCTGTACCCTAACACGTACGCTCACCCTAAACCGTTGTCGTACCGTAACCTGTACCCTAAACCGTCCCCGTCCCCTAACTCTAACCCTAACCCTAACCATAAACCTAACCTTTATCCGAAGCCTTACCCTAAGCCATCCACTAATCCTAACCCGTACGCTAACAATAACCCGTACTCTAACACGTACACTCACCCTAAAACGTTGTCATACCCTAAACTGTACCCTAAACCGTCCCCATACCCTAACCCTAACCCTATCCCTAACACTAAACCTTACCCAAAGCCTTACCCTAACCCGTCCCCTAATCCTAACCCGTACGCTAACACTAACCCGTACCCTAACACGTACGCTCACCCTAAACCGATGTTGTACGCTAACCTGTACCCTAAACTGTCCCCGTCCCCGTCCCCGACCCGTAACCCTAACCCTAACCCTTACCCGAAGCCTTACACTAACACGTCCACTAATCTTAACCCGTACGCTAACACTAACCCGTACCCTAACACGTACGCTCACACTAAACCGTTGTCGTACCCTAACCTGTACCCTAAACCGTCCCCGTACCCTAACCCTAACCCTAACACTTACCCAAAGCCTTACTCTAACCCGTCCCCTAATCCTAACCCGTAAGCTCACACTAACCTGTACCCTAACACGTACGCTCACCCTAAACCGTTGTCATACCCTAACCTGTACCCTAAACCGTCCCCGTCCCCTAACCCTAACCCTAACCCTAACCCTTACCCGAAGCCTTACAGTAATCCGTCCCCTAATTCTAACCGGTACGCTAACACTAACACCTACCCTAACACGTACGCTCACCCTAAACTGTTGTCGTACACTAACCTCTACCCTAAACCATTCCTGTCCTCTAACCCTAACCCTAACCCTAACCCTAAACCTAACCCTTACCCGAAGCCTTACTTTAACCCGTCCCCTAATCCTAACCCTTACGCTAACACTAACCCATACTCTAACACGTACGCTCAACATAAACCGTTGACGTACCCTAACCTGTGCCCTAAAACGTCCCCGTCCCCTAACCCTATCCCTAACCCTAACCATAACCCTAACCCTTACCCGAACTTTACGCTAACCCGTCCCCTAATCCTAACCCGTACACTAACACTATCCCATACCCTAACACGTACGCTCAACCTAAACTGTTGTTGTACACTAACCTGTACCCTAAACCGTCCCCTTCCCCGTCCCCGTCCCCTAACTCTAATTTTAACCCTAAACCTTACCCGAAGCTTTATCCTAACTCGTCCCCAAATACTAACCCGTAGGCTATCACTAACACGTACCCTAACATGTACGGTCACCCTAATCCTTTGTCGTACCCTAACCTGTACCCTAAATCATCCCCGTCCCAGTCCCCTAACCCTAAACCTAAACCTAACCCTATCCCTTACCCGAAGTCTTACCCTAACCCGTCCCCTAATCCTAATCCGTACGCTAACACTAACCCGTACCCTATCATGTACGCTCACCCTAAACCGTTATTGTACCCTAACCTGTACCCTAAACTGTCCCCGTCCCCTAACCATAACCCTAACCCTTACCCGAAGCCTTACCCTAACCCGACTCCTAATCCTAACCCGTGCGCTAACACTAACCCGTACCCTATCATGTACGCTCACCCTAAACCATTGTAATACCCTAACATGTACCCTAAACCGTCCCCGTCGCCTAACCCTAACCCTAAACCTAACCCTAAACCTAACCCTTACCCGAAGCCTTACCCTAACCCGTCCCCTATTCCTAACCCATACGCTAACAATAACCCTTGCCCTAACACGTACGTTCACACTAAACCGTTCTCGTACACTAACCTGTACCTTAAACCATCCCCGTACCCTAACCCTTACCCTAACTTTAACCCTAACCCTTACCCGAAGCCTTACTCTAACCCGTCCCATAATCCTAACCCATACGCTTACACTAACCCATACCCTAACACGTACGCTCAACCTAAACCGTTGACGTACTCTAACCTGTACCTTAAACCGTCCCCGTCCCCTAACCCTAACCCTAACCCTAACCATAACCCTTACCCGAAGCCATACTGTATCACATCCCCTAATACTAACCCGTACGCTAACACTAACCCATACCCTAACACGTACGCTCACCCTAAACCGTTGTCTTACCCTAATCTGTACCCTAAACCGTCCCCGACCCCGTCCCCTAACCCTAACCATAACCTTAACCCTAAACCTTTCCCGAAGCCTTAAACAAACACGTCCCCTAAACCTAACCCGTACGCTAAAATAAACCGTACCCTAACACGTACGCTCACCCTAAATCGTTGTCGTACACTAACCTGTACCCTAAACCGTCCTCGTCCCCTAACTCTAACCCTAACCCTAACTGTAACCCTAATCCTTACCCGAAATCTTACCCTAACCCGTCACCAATCCTAACCCATACGCTATCACGTACGCTCACCCTAAACCGTTGTCGCACACTAACCTGTACCCTAAACCGTCCCCGTCTCCTAACCCTAACCCTAACCTTAAACCTAACCCTAACCCTTACCCGAATCCTTACCCTAAACCGTCCCCTAATCCTAACCCGTACGCTAACACTAAACCGTACCCTAACACGTACACTCACCCTAAAACGTTGTCATACCCTAAACTGTACCGTAAACCGTCCCCGTCCCCTAACCGTAATCCTAACCCTAACCCTAACCCTTACCCAAAGCCTTACCCTAACTCGTCCCCTAATCCTAACCCGTACGCTAACACTAACCCGTACCCTAACACGTACACTCACCCTAAACCGTTGTCGTACCCTAACCTCTACCCTAAACCGTTACTGTCCCCTAACCCTAACCCTAACCCTAACCCTAACCCTTACCCGAAGCCTTACCCTAACCCATCGCCTAATCGTAACCCGTATGCTAACACTAACCCGTACCCTAACACATACGCTCACCCTAAACCGTTGTCATACCCTAACCTGTACCCTAAACCATCCCCGTCCCCTAACCCTAAACATAACCCTAACCCTAACCCTAACCCTAACCCTTACCCGAAGCCTTACCCTAACCCGTCCACTAATCCTAATCCGTACGCTAACACTAATCCCTGCCCTAACACGTATGCTCACCCTAAAACGTTGTTGTACGCTAACCTGTACCCTAAACCTTCCCCGTCCAATAACCCTAACCCTAAACCTAACCGTAACCCTCACCCGAAGCCTTACCCTAACCCGTCTCCAATCCTAACCCGTACGTTATCACGTACGCTCACTCTAAACTGTTGTCGTACACTAACCTGTACCCTAAACCCTCCCCGTCCCCTAACCCTAACCCTAACCCTAACCCTATCCCTAACCCTTACCCGAAGCCTTACCCTAACCCGTCCACTAATAATAACACGTACGCTAAAACTAACCCGTACCCTAACACGTACACTCACCTTAAAACATTGTCATACCCTAAACTGTACCCTAAACCGTCCCAGTCCCCTAACCCTAACCCTAACCCTAACCCTAACACTTACCCAAAGCCTTACCCTAACCCGTACGCTAACACTAACCTGTACCCTAACACGTACGCTCACACTAAACCGTTGTCGTACCCTCACCTGTACCCTAAACCATCCCCGTCCCCTAATCCTAACCCTAACCCTAACCCTAAACCTTACCCGAAGCCTTACCCTAACCCGTCCCCTAATCCTAACCCGTACGCTAACACTAAACGTTACCCTAACACGTATGATCATCCTAAACCGGTGTCGTACCCTAACCTGTACACTAAACCGTCCCCTAACCCTAATCCTAACCCTAACCCTAACCCTTACCCAAAGCCTTAACCTAACCCGTCCCCAATCCTAACCCGTACGATAACATTAACCCATGCCCTATCACGTACGCTCACCCTAAACGGTTGTCATACCCTAACCTGTACCCTAAACCGTCCCCGTCCCCTAACCCTAACCCTAACCCTAACGCTAACCCTAAACCTAACCCTAACACTTACCCGAAACCTTTCCCTAACCCGTCCAATAATCCTAACCCGTACGCTCACACTAACCCGTTACCTAACACGTACGATCACCCTAAACCGCTGTCATCCCCTAACCTGTACCTTAAACCGTCCCCGTCCCGGTCCCCTAACCCTAACCCTAACCCTAACCCTAAACCTTACGCAAAGCCTTAACCTCTCTGGTCCCCTAATCCTAACCCGTACGATAACACTAACCCATACCCTAACAAGTACGCTCACACTAAACCATTGTTCTACACTAACCTGTACCCTAAACCATCACTGTCCCCTAACCCTAACCCTAACACTTACCCTAACCCTTACCCGAAGCCTTACACTAACCCGTCCCCTAACCCTAACCCGTACGCTAACACGAACCCATACCCTAACACGTACGCTCAACCTAAAGCATTGTCGTACCCTAACCTGTACCCTAAACCTTCCCCGTCCCCTAACCCTAACCCTAACCCTAAACCTAAACCTAACCCTTACCCGAAGCCTCACCCTAACACGTCCCATAATCCTAACCCGTATGCTAACACTAACCCGTACCCTAACACGTACGCTCAACCTAAACCTTTGTTGTACCCTAACCTGTACCCTAGACCGTCCCCGTCCCCTAACGCTAACCCTAACCGTTACCTTAAGCCTTACCCTAACCCGTCCCCTAAACCTAACCCGTACGATAACACTAATCCGTACCCTAACACGTTCGCTCACCCTAAACCAATTTCGTACACTAACCTGTACCCTAAACCATTCTCGTCCCCTAACCCTAACCCTAACCATAACCCTAACACTAAACATTGTGCGAAACCTTACCCTAACCCGTCCCCTAATCCTAAACCGTACGCTAAAACTAACACGGACCCTAACACGTACGCTCACCCTAAACCATTGACGTACCCTAACCTGTACCCTAAAACGTCCCCGTCCCCTAACCCTAACCCTAACCCTAACCCTACCCATAACCCGAAGCCTTACCCTAACCCGTCCTCTAATCCTAACCCATACGCTAACTCTAACCTGTACCCTAACACGTACGCTCACACTAAACTGTTGTCGTACACTAACCTGTACCCTATACCGTCCCCATCCCCTAACCCTAACCCTAACCCTAACCCTAAACCTTACCCGAAGCCTTACCCTAACCCATCCCCTAATCCCAACCCGTACGCTAACTCTAATCCGTACCCTAACACGTACGCTCACACTAAAACGTTGTCTTACCCTAATCTGTACCCTAAACCGTCCTCGTACCCTAACCCTAACCCTAACCCTAACCGTAACCCTAACCCTAATCCGAAGCCTTACCCTAAACCGTACCCTAATCCTAAACCGTACGCTAACACTAAACCGTACCCTAACACGTACACTAACCCTAAAACTTTGTCATACCCTAAACTGTACGCTAAACCGTCCCCGTCCCCGCCCCCTAACCCAAATCCTAACCCTAACCCTAACCCTTACCCGAAGCCTTACCCTAACCCGTCCCCTAACCCTAAACCGTACGCTAACACTAACCCATACCTTAACACGTACGCTCACCCTAAAAGGTTGTCGTACCCTAACCTGTACCCTAAATCGTCCCTGTCCCCTAACCCTTACCCTAACCCTAACCCTAACCCTAACCCTTACCCGAAGCCTTACACTAACCCGTCACATAATCCTAAACCGTACGCTAACACTAACCCGTACCCTAACACGTACGCTCACACGAAACCGTTGTCGTACCCTAACCTGTACCCTAAACCTTCCCCGTCTACTAACCCTAACCCTAACCCTTACCTGAAGCCTTAACCTAACCCTTCCCCTAATCCTAACCCGTACGCTAACACTAAACTGTACCCTAACACATACGCTCACACTAAACCGTTGTCGTACACTAACCTGAAACCTAAACCGTCAGCATCCCCTAACCATAACCCTAACCCTAACTCTAAACCTAACCATTACCCAAACCCGTCCCTTAATCCTAACCCATACGCTAACACTAAACCGTACCCTAACACGTACGCTCACCCTAAACCATTGTTGTACACTAACCTGTACCCTAAACCGTACCCGTCCCATAACCCTAACCCTAACCCTAACCCTAAACCTTACCCTTACCCGAAGCCTTAACCTAACCGTCCCCTAATCCTATCCCGTACGCTAACACTAACCCATACCCTAACACGTACGCTCACCCTAAACCATTGTTGTACACTAACCTGTACCCTAAACCGTCCCGGTCCCCTAACCCTAACCCTAACACTAAACCTTACCTGAAGCCTTACACTAACCCGTCACCTAATCCTAACCCGTACGCTAAAACTAACCCGTACCCTAACACGTTCACTCACCCTAAACCGTTGTCGTACCCTAACCTGTACCCTAAACCATCCCCGTCCCCTTACCCTAAACCTAAACGTAACCCTAACCCTAACCGTTACCTGAATCCTTACCCTAACCCGTCACGTAATCCTAACCCATACGCTAACACTAACCCATACCCTAACACGTACGCTCAGCATAAACTGTTGTCCTACTCTAACCTGTACCCTAAACAGTCCCTGTCCCCTAACCCTAACCCTAACCCTAACCGTAAGGCTAACCCTTACCTGAAGCCTTAACCTAACCCGTCCCCTATTCCTAACCCGTACGCTAACACTGACACATACCCTAACACGTACGCTCACCCTAAACCGTCGTCGAACCCTAACCTGTACCCTAAACCGTCCCCGTCCCCTAACCCTAACCCTAACCCTAGCCCTAACCCTAACCCTTACCCAAAGCCTTACCCTAACCTGTCCCCTTATCCTAACCCGTACGCTAACACTAACCCGTACCCTAACACGTACGCTCACCCTAAATACTTGTCGTACACTAACCTGTACCCTAAACCGTCCCCGTCCCCTAGCCCTAACCCTAAACCTTACCCGAAGCCTTACCCTAATCCGTCCCCTAATCCTAACACATAGGCTAACACTAAACCGTACCCTAACACGTACGTTCACACTAAACCGTTGTCGTACCCTAACCTGTACCCTAAACCTTCCCCGTCTACTAACCCTAACCCTAACCCTAACCCTAACCCTTACCTGAAGCCTTAACCTAACCCTTCCCCTAATCCTAACCCGTATGCAAACACTAACCCGTACCCAACATGTACACTCACCCTAAACCGTTGTCTTCCCCTAACCTGTACCCTAAATCGTCCCTGTCTCCTAACCCTAACCCTAACCCTAACCCTAAACTGTACCCTAAACCGTCCCGGTCCCCTAACCCTAACCCTAATCCTAACACTAACCCGAAAAGCTACCCTAACCCGTCCACTAATCCTAACCCGTACGCTAACACTAACCCGTGCCCTAACACGTACGCTCACCCTAAACCGTTGTCGTACCTTAAACTGTACCCTAAACCATCCCGGCCCCCTAACACTAACCGTAACCCTAACCCTAACACTAACCCTTACCCGAAGCCTTACCTTAACCCGTCCCCTAAGCCTAACTCGTACACTAACACTAACCCGTGCCCTAACACATACACTCACCCTAAACCATTGTCGTACACTAATCTGTACCCTAAACCGTCCCCGTCCCGTAACCCTAACCCTAACCCTAACCCTTAACCAAAGCCTTACCCTAACCCGTCAACTACTCCTAACCCGTACGCTAACACTAACCCGTACCATAAGACGTACACTCACCCTAAACCGTTGTCGTACCCTAACCTGTACCCTAAACCGTCCCCGTCCCCGTCCCCTAACCCTAACCCTAAACCGAACACTAACCCTTACCGGAAGCCTTACCCTAACCCTTCCCCTAATCCTAACCCGTACGCTAACACTAACCCATACCCTAACACTTACGCTCACCCTGAACTGTTTTCGTACCCTAACCTGTACCCTAAACCGTCCCCATCCCATAACCCTAACCCTAACCCTTACCCGAAGCCTTACCCTAACCCGTCCCCTAATCCTAAACCGTACGCTAACACTAACCCATACCCTAACAAGTACGCTCACCCTAAACCGTTGTCGTACCCTAACCTGTAACCTAAACCGTCACCGTCCCCTAACCCTAACCGTAACCCTAAAACTAAACCTTACCCGAAGCCTTAGCCTAAGCCGTCCCCTAATTCTAACCCCTACGCTAACATTAACACATACCCTAACACGTACGCTCACACTAAATCGTTGTCGTACGTTAACCTGTAACCTAAAACATCCCCATCCCCTAACCCTAACTCTAACCCTAACACTAACACTTACCCGAAGCCTTACCCTAACATGTCCCCTAATCCTAACACGTTCGCTAACACTAAACCGTACCCTAACACGTACGCTCACCCTAAAACCTTGTCGTACACTAACCTGTACCCTAAACCGTGCCCATCCCCTAACCCTAACCCTAAACCTAACTCTAAGCCTAACCCTTACCCGAAGCCTTACCCTAACCCGTCCCATAATCCTAACCCGTACGCTAACACTAACACATACCCTAACACGTACGCTCACCCTAAACCATTGTCATACCCTAAACTGTACCCTAAACCGTCCCCGTCCCCTAACCCTAACCCTAACCCTAACCCTTACCCGAAGTCTTACACTAACTCGTCCCCAAATCCTAACCCGTACGCTAACACTAACCCGTACCCTAACACGTACGCTCACACTAAACCGTTGTCCTACCCTAACCTGTACCCTAAACGGTCCCCGTCCCCTAACCCTAACCTTATCCCTAACCCTAACCCTTACCCGAAGCCTTACCCTCACCCGTCGCCTAATCCTAACCCGTACGCTAAGACTAACCTGTACCCTAACACGTACGCTCACCCTAAACTTTGTCATATCCTAACCTGTACCCTAAACCGTCCCCATCCCCTAACCATAACCCTAACCCTAACCCTAAACCTAACCCTTACCCGAAGCCGTACCCAAAACCGTCCCCTAATCCTAAACCGTACGCTAACACTAACCCGTACCCTAATACGTACGCTCAACCTAAACCGTTGTTGTACTCTACCCTGTACCCTAAACCATCCCCGTCCCATAACCCTAACCCTAACAATAACCCTAAACCTAACCCTTACCCGAAACCTTACCCTAACCCGTCCCTTAATCCTATCCCGTACGCTAACACTAACCCGTACTCTAACGCGTACGCTCACCCTAAACAGTTCTTGTACCCTAACCTATACCCTAAACCGTCCCCGTCCCCTAACCATAACGCTAAACCTAACCCTAACACTTACCCGAGGCCTTACCCTAACCCTTCCCCTAATACTAACCCGTACGCTAACACTAACACATACCCTAACACGTACGCTCACACTAAACTGTTGTCGTACCCTAACCTGTACCCTAAACCGTCCCCGTCCCCTAACCCTTACCCTAACCCTAACCCTACCCTAACTCTTACCCGAAGCCTTACCCTAACACGTCCCATAATCTTATCCCGAACGGTAACACTAACCCGTACCCTAACACGTACGCTCACCCTAAATCGTTGACGTACCCTAACCTGTACCCTAGACCGTCCCCGTCCCCTAACCCTAACCCAAACCCTTACCCGAATCCTTACCCTAAGCTGTCACCTAATCCTAACACGTACGCTAACGCTAAACCGTACTCTAAAACGTACGCTCATACTAAACCATTGTCGAACCCTAACCTGTACCCTAAACCGTCCCCGTCCCCGTCCCTTAACCCTAATCCTAACCCTAACACTAACTCTTACCCGAAGCCTTACCCTAACCCGTCCCCTAATCCTAACCCGTACACTAACACTAACCCGTACCCTAACACGTACGCTCACCCTAAACCGTTATCGTACCCTAACCTGTACCCTAAACCGTCCCCGTCACCGTCCCCTAACCTTAACACTAACCCTTACCCGAAGCCTTACCCTAACCCGTCCCCTAATCCTAAACCGTACGCTAACACTAACCCGTACCCTAACACGTACGCTCACCCTAAGCCGTTGTAGTACCCTAATCTGTACCCTAAACTTTCAACGTGCCCTAACCCTAACCCTAACCCTAACCCTAACCCTTACCCGAAGCCTTACCATAACCCATACGCTAACACTAACCGGTACCCTAACACGTACGCTCAACCTAAACCATTGTCGTACCCTAACCTGTACCCTAAACCGTCCCTGTACCCTAATCCTAACTGTAACCCTTACCCGAAGCCTTACCGTAATCCATCCCCTACTCCTACCCGTACGCTAACACTAACACGTACCCTAACAGTTATGCTCACCCTACACCGTTGTCGTACACTAACCTATACCCTAAACCGTCCCCGTCCCCTAACCCTAACACTATCCCTTACCCGAAGTCTTAGCATAACCCGTACGTTAACACTAACCGGAACCCTAACACATACGCTCAACCTAAACCGTTGTCGTACCCTAACCTGTACCCTAAACCGTCGCTTTACCCTAAACCTAACCCTAACCCTTACCCGAAGCCTTACGCTAAACCGTCACCTAAACCTAACCCGTACGCTAACACTAAACCATACCCTAACACGTACGCTCACCCGAAAACGTTGTCGTACCCTAACCTGTACCCTAAACCGTCACCGTACCCTAACCCTAACGCTAAACCTAACCTTTACCCGAAGCCTTACCGTAACCCGTACGCTAACGCTAACCGGTACCCTAACACGTACGCTCAACTTAAACTGTTGTCGTACCCTAACCTGTACCCTAAACCGTCCCCATTCCCTAACCCTAACCCTAACATTTACCCGAAGCCTTACTCTAACCCGTCCCCTAATACTAACCCGTACACTAACACTAACCGGTACCATAACACGTACGCTCACCCTGAAACGTTTTCGTACCCTAACCTGTATCCTAAACCGTCCCCGTCCCCTAACCATAACCCTAACACTTACCCGAAGCCTTACCCTAACCCGTCCCCTAATCCTAACCCGTACGCTAACACTAACCCGTACCCTATCACGTACGCACACCCTAAACCGTTGTCATACCCTAACGTGTACCCTTAACCGTCCCCATCCCCTAACCCTAAACCTAAACCTAACCCTAACCCTTACCCGAAGTCTTACACTAACCCGTCCAATAATCCTAAACCGTACGCTAACACTAACCCATACCCTACAACATACGCTCACGCTAAAACGTTGTCCTACCCTAACCTGTACACTAAACCATCCCCGCCCCGTAAACCTTACGCTAACCCTAAACCTAACCCTTACCCGAAGCCTTACCCTAACCCGTCCCATAATCCTAACACGTACGCTAACACTAACCCGTACCCGAACACGTACCCTCACCCTAACCATTGTCGTACACTAACCTGTACCCTAAACCATCCCCATCCCAGTCCCCTAACCCTAACCCTAACCCTAACACTAAACCTTCCCCGAAGCCTTACCCTAACCCGTCCCCTAATCCTAACCCGTACGCTCACACTAACCTGTACCCTAACACGTATGCTCGCCCTAAACCTTTGACGTACCCTAACCTGTACACTAAACCGTCCCTGTCCCCTAACCCTAACCCTAAACCTAACCCTAAACCTTACCCGAAGTCTTACACTAACCCGTCCCCTAATCCTAACCCGCACGCTAACACTAACCCGTACCCTAACATGATCGCTCACCCTAAATCGTTGTCGTACCCTAACGTGTACCCTAAACCGTCCCCGTCCCCATCCCCTCACCCTAACCCTAACCCTAACCCTAACCCTTACCCGAAGCCTTACCTGAACCCATCCCCTAATCCTAACCCGTACGCTAACACTAACCCGTACCCTAAAACGTACGCTCAGCCTAAAATGTTGTCGCACTCTAACCTGTACCATAAACAGTCCCCGTCCCCTAACCCTAACCATAACCCTAACCCTTACCTGAAGCCTTACCCTAACCCTTCCCCTAATCCTAACCCGTACGCAAACACTAACCCGTACCCAACACGTACACTCACCCTAAACCGTTGTCTTACCCTAACCTGTACCCTAAATCGTCCCCGTCTCCTAAACCTAACCGTAACCCTAACACTAACCCTAATCCTTACCCGAAGCCTTACCCTTACCCGTCCCCTAATCCTAACCCGTACGCTAACACTAACCCGTACCGTAACACGTACGCTCAACCTAAACCGCTGTCGTACCCTAACCTGTACCCTAAACCGTCCCGGTCCCCTAACCCTAACCCTAACACTAAACCTTACCTGAAGCCTTACACTAACCCGTCACCTAATCCTAACCCGTACGCTAAAACTAACCCGTACCCTAACACGTTCGCTCACCCTAAACCGTTGTCGTACCCTAACCTGTACCCTAAACCATCCCCGTCCCCTTACCCTAAACCTAAACGTAACCCTAACCCTAACCGTTACCTGAATCCTTACCCTAACCCGTCACGTAATCCTAACCCATACGCTAACACTAACCCATACCCTAACACGTACGCTCACCCTAAACTGTTGTCGTACCCTAACCTGTACCCTAAAGCGTCCCTGTCCCCTAACCCTAACCCTAACCCTAACACTAACCCTAAGCTGTACCCTAAACCGTCCCGGTCCCCTAACCCTAACCCTAACCCTAACACTAACATTTACCCGAAGCCTTACCTTAACACGTCCCCTAACCCTAACTCGTACACTAACACTAACCCGTGCCCTAACACGTACGCTCACCCTAAACCGTTGTCGTACACTAATCTGTACCCTAAACCGTCCCCGTCTCGTAACCCTAACCCTAACCCTAAACCTTAACCGAAGCCTTACAATAACCCGTCCCCTAATCCTAACCCGTACGCTAACACTAACCCGTACCATAAGATGTACGCTCACCCTAAACCGTTGTCGTACCCACCGTGTACCCTAAATGGTCCCCGTCCCCGTCCCCTAACCCTAACCCTAACCCGAATGCTAACACTTACCGGAAGCCTTACCCTAACCCGTCCCCTAATCCTAAACCGTACGCTAACACTAACCTGTATCCTAACACGTACGCTCACCCTAAACCGTTGTCGTACCCTAACCTGTAACCTAAACCGTCCCCGTCCCCTAACCCTAACCGTAACCCTAACCCTAAACCTTACCCGAAGCCTTAGCCTAAGCCGTCCCCTAATTCTAACCCCTACGCTAACATTAACACATACCTAACACGTACGCTCACACTAAACCGTTGTCGTACCCTAACCTGTACCCTAAACCGTCCCCGTTCCCTAACCCTAAGCCTAACACTTACCCGAAGCGTTAACCTAACCCGTCCCCTAATCCTAACCCGTATGCTCACACTAACTTGTACCCTAACACGTACGCTCACCCTAAACCGTTCTCATACCCTAAACTGTACCCTAAACCGTCCCCGTCCCCTAATTCTAACCCTAACCCTAACCCTTACCCGAAGCCTTACAGTAATCCGTCCCCTAATCCTAACCGGTACACTAACACTAACAACTACCCTAACACGTACGCTCACCCTAAACTGTTGTCGTACCCTAACCTCTAACCTAAACCATTCCTGTCCCCTAAACCTAACCCTAACCCTAACCCTAACACTAACCCTAACCCTTACCCGAAGCCTTACCCTAACCCGTCCCCTAATCCTAACCCTTACGCTAACACTAACCCGTATTCTAACACGTACGCTCACCCTAAACCGTTGACGTACCCTAACCGGTACCCTAAACCGTCCCCGTCCCCTAAACCTAACCCTAACCCTAACCCTAACCCTAACCCTTACCCGAAACTTACGCTAACCTGTCCCCTAATCCTAACCCGTACGCTAACACTATCCCATACCCTAACACGTACGCTCACCCTAAACTGTTGTTGTAGACTAACCTGTACCCTAAACCGTCCCCTTCCCCGTCCCCGTCCCCTAACTCTAAATTTAACCCTAACACTTACCCGAAGCTTTATCCTAACTCGTCCCCTAATTCTAACCCGTAGGCTATCACTAACCCGTACCCTAACATGTACGCTCACCCTAAACCTTTGTCGTACCCTAACCTGTACCCTAAAGCATCCCCGTCCCGGTCCCCTAACCCTAACCCTAACCCTATCCCTTACCCGAAGTCTTACCCTAACCCATCCCATAATCCTAATCCGTACGCTAACACTAACCCATACCCTATCACGTACGCTCACCCTAAACCGTTATTGTACCCTAAACTGTACCCTAAACTGTCCCCGTCCCCTAACCCTAACCCTAACCCTTACCCGAAGCCTTACCCTATCCCGACTCCTAATCCTAACCTGTACGCTAACACTAACACGTACCCTAACATGTACGCTCACCCTAAAACATTGTCAAACCCTAACCTGTACCCTAAACCGTCCCCGTCCCCTAACCCTAACCCTAAACCTAACCCTAAACCTAACCCTTACCTGAAGCCTTAACCTAACCCGTCCCCTAATCCTAACCCGTACGCTAACTCTAACCATTGCCCTAACACGTACGCTCATCCTAAACCGTTGTCGTAGCCTAACCTGTACCCTAAACTGTCCCCGTACCCTAACCCTAACCCTAACCCTAACCCTAAACCTTACCCGAAGCCTTACCCTAACCCGTCCCCTAATCCTAACCCGTACCCTAACACTAATACGTACCCTAACACGTACGCTCACCGTAAACCGTTGTCGTACTCTAACCTGTACCCTAGACCGTCCCCGTCCCCTAACACTAACCCTAACCCTAACCCTAACCCTAACCCTTACCCGAACCTTACGCTAACCCGTCCCCAATCCTAACCCGTACGCTAACACTATCCCATACCCTAACATGTACGCTAAACCTAAACTGTTGTTGTACACTAACCTGTACCCTAAACCGTCCCCTTCCCCATCCCCGTCCTCTAACCCTAACTTTAACCCTAACCCTTACCCGAAGCCTTATCCTAACCCGTCCCCTAATCCTAACCCGTACGCTAACACTAACCCATACCCTAACATGTGCGCTCACCCTAAACCATTGTCTTACACTAACCTGTACCCTAAACCATCCCCGTCCCGGTCCCCTAACCCTAACCCTAACCCTAACCCTAACCCTATCCCTTAACCGAAGTCTTACCCTAACCCGTCCCCTAATCCTAATCCGTACGCTAACACTAACCCATACCCTAAGACTTACGCTCAATCTAAACCGTTATCATACCCTAACCTGTACCCTAAATTGTCCCCGTCCCCTAACCCTAACCCTAACCCTTACCCGAAGCCTTACCCTAACCCGTCTACTAATCCTAAACCGTACGCTAACACTAACCCGTACCCTAACACATACGCTGACCCTAAAACGTTGTTGTACCCTAACCTGTACCCTAAACCGTCCCCGTCCTTTAACCGTAATCCTAACCCTTACCCGAAGCTTTACCCTAACCCGTCCCCTAATCCTAACCCGTACCCTAACACTAACCCGTACCCTAACACGTACGCTCACCCTAAACCATTGTCGTACCGTAAACTTTACCCTAAACCATCCCCGTCCCCGTCCCCTAACCCTAACCCTAACCCTAACCCTAACCCTAACCCTTACCCGAAGCCTTACCCTAACCCGTCCAGTAATCCTAACACTTACGCTAACACTAACCAGTACCCTAACAGGTACGCTCACCCTAAACCGTTGTCGTACCCTAAACTCTACCCTAAACTGTCCCGGTCCCCTAACCATAACCCTAACCCTAACCCCAACCCTTACCCGAAGCCTTACCCTAACCTGACCCCTAATCCTAACCCGTACGCTAACACTAACCCATACCCTAACACGTACGTTCACCCTAAACCGTTGTCGTACCCTAACCTGTACCCTAAACCGTCCCTGTCCCCTAACCCTAACCATAACCCTTACCCTAACCCTTACCAGAAGCCTTACACTAACCCGTCCCCTAATCCTAAACCGTACGCTAACACTAACCTGTACCCTAACATGTACTCTCACCCTAAACCGTGGTCGTACCCTAACCTGTACCCTAAACCGTCCCCATCCCGTAACCCTAACCAAAACCCTAACCCTAACGCTAACCCTTACCCGAAACTTTACCCTAACCCATCCCCTAATCCTAACCCATACGTTAACACTAACCCGTACCCTAACATGTACGCTCAACCTAAACCGTTGTTGTACCATAAACTGTACCCTAAACCATCCGTGTCCCAGTCCCCTAACCCTAACACTAACCCTAATCCGTACCCGAAGCCTTACTCTATCCCTTCCCTTGATCCTAACCCGTACTCTAACTTTAGGCCATACCCTAAAACGTACGTTCACACTAAACCGTTGTCGTACCCTAACCTGTAAGCTAAACCGTCCCCATCCCCTAAACCTAACCCTAACCCTAACCCTTAAACGAAGGCTTACCCTAACCCGTCCCCTAATCCTGACACTTACGCTAACACTAACCCGTACCCTAACACGTACGCTCACCCTAAACCGTTGTCGTACACAAACCTGTACCCTAAATCATCCCCATCCCCTAACCTTAACCCTAACCCTAACCCTTAAACGAAGGCTTACCCTAACCCGTCCCCTAATCCTAACCAGTACGATAACACTAACCCATACCCTAACACGTACGCTCACCCTAAACTGTTGGCATACCCTAATCTGTAGCCTAAACCATCCCCGTCCCCTAACCCTAACCCTAACCCTAACCCTAACCCTTAAACGAAGGCTTACCCTAATCCGTCCCCTAATCCTAACCCGTACACTAACCCTAACCCGTACCCTAACACGTACGCTCACCCTAAACAGTTGTCGTACCCTAACCTGTACCCTAAACCTTCCCCATCACCTAACCCAAACCTTAACCCTAACCCTAACCCTTACCCGAAGCCTTACCCTAAACCGTCCCCTAATAGTAACCCGTACGCTAACACTAACATATACCCTAACATGTACGCTCACCCTAAACCGTTTTCGTACCCTACCCTTTATGCTAAACCATCACCGTCCCCTAACCCTAACCCTAGCCCTAACCCTAACCCTTACCCGAACCCTTACATTAACCCGTCACATAATCCTAACCCATACGCTAACACTAACACGTACCCGAACACGTACGTTCACCCTACACCATTGTCGTACACTAAACTGTACCATAAACCATCCCCGTACCCTAACCCTAATCCTAACCCTAACCCTAACCCAAACCCTTATCCGAAGCCTTAACCTAACCCGTCCCCTAATCCTGACCCGTAAGCTGACACTAACCTGTACCCTAACACATACGCTTACCCTAAACCTTTGTCGTACCCTAACCTGTACCCTTAACCGTCCCCAACCCTAACCGTAACCCTAAGCCTAACACTTACCCGAAACCTTAACCAAAACCGTCCCCTAATCCTGACCCGTACGCTAACACTAAACCGTACCCTAACACGTACGCTCACGCTAAACCGTTGTCGTACCCTAACCTGTCACCTAAACCGTCCCCATCCCCTAACCCTAACCCTAACCCTAAACCTAACCCTTAACCGAAGCCTTAACCTAACCCGTTCCTTAATCCTAACCCGTACGCTAACACTAACACATACCCTAAAACCTACGCTCACCCTAAACCGTTGTCGTACCCTAACCTGTAACCTAAACCGTCCCCTAACCCTAACCCTAACCCTAACCCTAACCCTTACTCGAAGCCTTACCCTAACCCGTCCCCTAATCCTAACCCGTACGCTAACACTAACCCGTACCCTAATATGTACGCTCAGCCTAAACCATTTTCATACACTAACCTGTACCCTAAACCAACCCCGTCCCCTAACCCTAAACCTAACCCTAACCCTAACCCTAACCCTAAACCTTACCCGAATCCTTACCCTAACCCGTCCCCTAATCCTAACCCGTACGCTAAATGTAACGCGTACCCTAATATGTACGCTCAGCCTAAACCATTGTCGTACACTAACCTGTACCCTAAACCGTTCCCGTACCCTAACCCTAACACTAACCCTAACCCTAACCCTAACCCTAATCCTAACACTGAAATGAAGGCTTACCCTAACCCGTCCCCTAATCCTAACCCATACACTAACCCTAACCCGTACCCTAACACGTACGTTCACCCTAAACCGTTGACGTACCCTAACCTGTACCCTAAACCGTCCCCGTCCCCTAACCCTAACTCTAACCCTAACCCTAACCCTAACACTTACCCAAAGCCTTAAACAAACCAGTCCCCTAATCCTGACCCGTACGCTAACACTCAAATATACCCTAACATGTATGCTCACGCTAAACCGTTGTCGTACCCTAACCTGTAACCTAAACCGTCCCCGTCCCCTAACCCTAACCCTAACCCTAACCCTTATCCGAAGCCTTACCATGACCCGACCCCATTCCTAACCCATACGCTAACACTAACCCATACCCTAATATGTACGCTCACCCTGAACCGTGGTCGTACGCTAACCTGTATCCCAAACCGTCCCCCTCCCGTAACACTAACCCTAACCCTAACCCTAAAACTAACCCTTACCCAAAGCCTTACCCTAACCCGTCCCATAATCCTGACCCGTACGCTAACACTAACACGTACCCTAACATGTACGCTCACCCTAAACCGTTGTCGTACCCTAACTTGTACCCTAATCCGTCCCCGTCCCCTAAACCTAACCCTAATTCTTACCCGAAGCCTTACCCTAACACGTCCCCTAATCCTAAACCGTACGCTAACACTAACCCCTACCCTAACACGTACGCTAACCCTAAACCGTTTTCGTAACCCTAACCCTAACCCTAACCCTAACCCTAACCCTTACCCGAAGCCTTACCCTAACCTGTCCCCTAATCCTAACTCGTACGCTAACACTAACACATACCCTAACATGTACGCTCACACTAAACCATTGTCATACCCTAACCTGTACCCTAAACTGTCCCCTAACCCTAACCCTAACACTAACCCTAACCCTAACCCTTACCCGAAGCCTTCCCCTAACCCGTCCCCTAATCTAACCCGTACGCTAACACTAACCCATACCCTAACACGTACGCTCACCCTAAACCGTTGTCGTACCCTAACCTGTACCCTAAACCATCCCAATCCCCTAACCCTAACCCTAACCCTAACCATAAGCCTTACCCGAAGCCTTAACCTAACACGTACCCTAATCCTGACCCGTACGGTAACACTAAACCTTACCCTAACTCGTACGCTCACGCTAAACCGTTGTCGTACCCTAACATGTAACCTAAACCGTCCCCGTCCACTAACCCTAACCCTAAACCTAACCCTAACCTTTATTCGAAGCTTTACCCTAACCCGTCCCCTAATCCTAACCCATAGGCTAACACTAACCCGTACCCTAACACGTACACTCACCCTAAACCGTTGTCGTACACTAACCTGTATCCTAAACCATCCCCGTACCGTAACCCTAACCCTAACCCTTACCCGAAGCCTTACCCTAACTCGTCCCCTGATCCTAACCCAAACCCTAACACGTACGCTCACTCTAAAACCTTGTCGTACCCTAAACTGTACCCTAAACCGTCCCCGTCCCCTATCCCTAACCCTAACCCTAACCCTTACCCGAAGCCTTACCCTAACCCGTCCCCTAATCCTAACCCATACGCTAACACTTACCCGTACCCTAACACGTACACTCACCCTAAATTCTTGTCGTACACTAACCTGTACCCTAAACCGCCCCATCCCCTAACCGTAACCCTAACACTAAACCTTACCTGAAGCCTTACACCAACCCGTCACCTAATCCTAACCCGTACGCTAAAACTAACCCATACCCTAACACGTTCGCTCACCCTAAACCGTTGTCGTACACTAACCTGTACCCTAAACCATCCCCGTCCCCTAACCCTAACCCAAAACGTAACCCTAACACTAACCGTTACATGAAGTCTTACCCTAACCTGTCCCCTACTACTAACCTGTACGCTAACACTAACCCATACCCTAACATGTACGCTCACCCTAAACCTTTGTGGTACCCTAAACTGTACCCTAAACCGTCTCTGTCCCCTAACCCTAACCTTAACCCTAACCCTAACCCTAACCTGTACCCTAAACCGTCCCGGTCCCCTAACCCTAACCCTAACCCTAACCCTTACCCGAAGCCTTAACCTAACTCGCCCCAATTCCTAAACCGTACGCTAACACTAACCCGTACCCTAACTCATACGCTCACCCTAAACCGCTGTCGTACCCTAACCTGTACCCTAAACGGTCCCCATCCCCTAACCCTAACCTTATCCCTAACCCTAACCCTTACCCGAAGCCTTACCCTCACCCGCCCCTAATCCTAACCCGTACGCTAACACTAACCAGTTACCTAACACGTACGCTCACCCTAAACCGTTGTTGTATCCTAACCTGTATGCTAAACCGTCCCCATTCCCTAACCATAACCCTAACCCTAACCCTAAACCTAAGCCTTACCCGAAGCCTTACCCAAAACCGTCCCCTAATCCTAACCCGTACGCTAACACTAACCCGTTCCCTAATACGTACGCTCACTCTAAATCGTTGTTGTACTCTACCCTGTACCCTAAACCGTCCCCGTCCCATAACCCTAACCATAACAATAAACCTAAACCTAACCCTTACCCGAAACCTTACCCTAACCCGTCCTTTAATCCTATCCCGTACACTAACACTAACCCATACCCTAACACGTACGCTCACCCTAATCCATTGTCGTACCATAACCTATACCCTAAACCGTCCCCGTCCCCTAACCCTAACGCTTACCCGAGGCCTTACCCTAACCCGTCCCCTAATACTAACCCGTACGCTAACACTAACACATACCCTAACATGTACGCTCACACTAAACTGTTGTCGTACCCTAACCTGTAACCTAAACCGTCCCCGTCACCTAACCCTAACCCTACCCCTAAACCTAACCCTTAACCTAACCCGTCACCTAATCCTAACCCGTACGCTAACACTAACCCGTACCCTAACACGTACACTCACCCTAAACCGTTGTCATACCCTAAACTGTACCCTAAACCGTCCCCGTCCCCGTCCCCTAACCCTAACCCTAAACGTACCCTAACTCTTACCCGAAGCCTTACCCTAACCTGTCCCATAATCTTATCCTGAACGGTAACACTAACACATACCCTAACACGTACGCTCACCCTAAACCGTTGACGTACACAAACCTGTACCCTAAACCGTCCCCATCCCCTAACCCTAACCCTAAACCTAACCCAAACCCTTACCCGAATCCTTACACTAACCTGTCACCTAATCCTAACACGTACGCTAACGCTAAACCGTACCGTAAAACGTACGCTCATACTAAACCTTTGTCGTACCCTAACCTGTACCCTAAACCGTCCCCGTCCCCGTCCCCTAACCCAAATCCTAACCCTAACCCTAACCCTTACCCGAAGCCTTACACTAACCCGTCACATAATCCTAAACCGTACGCTAACACTAACCCGTACCCTAACACGTACGCTCACACGAAACCGTTGTCATACCCTAACCTGTACCCTAAACCTTCCCCGTCTACTAACCCTAACCCTAACCCTTACCTGAAGCCTTAACCTAACCCTTCCCCTAATCCTAACCCGTACGCTAACACTAAACTGTACCCTAACACATACGCTCACACTAAACCGTTGTCGTACACTAACCTGAAACCTAAACCATCAGCATCCCCTAACCATAACCCTAACCCTAACTCTAAACCTAACCATTACCCAAACCCGTCCCTTAATCCTAACCCATACGCTAACACTAAACCGTACCCTAACACGTACGCTCACCCTAAACCATTGTTGTACACTAACCTGTACCCTAAACCGTACCCGTCCCATAACCCTAACCCTAACCCTAACCCTAAACCTTACCCTTACCCGAAGCCTTAACCTAACCGTCCCCTAATCCTATCCCGTACGCAAACACTAACCCATACCCTAACACGTACGCTCACCCTAAACCATTGTTGTACACTAACCTGTACCCTAAACCATCCCCGTCCCCTTACCCTAAACCTAAACGTAACCCTAACCCTAACCGTTACCTGAATCCTTACCCTAACCCGTCACGTAATCCTAACCCATACGCTAACACTAACCCATACCCTAACACGTACGCTCAGCATAAACTGTTGTCCTACTCTAACCTGTACCCTAAAGCGTCCCTGTCCCCTAACCCTAACCCTAACCCTAACCGTAAGGCTAACCCTTACCCGAAGCCTTAACCTAACCCGTCCCCTATTCCTAACCCGTACGCTAACACTGACACATACCCTAACACGTACGCTCACCCTAAACCGTCGTCGAACCCTAACCTGTACCCTAAACCGTCCCCGTCCCCTAACCCTAACCCTAACCCTAGCCCTAACCCTAACCCTTACCCAAAGCCTTACCCTAACCTGTCCCCTTATCCTAACCCGTACGCTAACACTAACCCGTACCCTAACACGTACGCTCACCCTAAATACTTGTCGTACACTAACCTGTACCCTAAACCGTCCCCGTCCCCTAGCCCTAACCCTAAACCTTACCCGAAGCCTTACCCTAATCCGTCCCCTAATCCTAACACATAGGCTAACACTAAACCGTACCCTAACACGTACGTTCACACTAAACCGTTGTCGTACCCTAACCTGTACCCTAAACCTTCCCCGTCTACTAACCCTAACCCTAACCCTAACCCTAACCCTTACCTGAAGCCTTAACCTAACCCTTCCCCTAATCCTAACCCGTATGCAAACACTAACCCGTACCCAACATGTACACTCACCCTAAACCGTTGTCTTCCCCTAACCTGTACCCTAAATCGTCCCTGTCTCCTAACCCTAACCCTAACCCTAACCCTAAACTGTACCCTAAACCGTCCCGTTCCCCTAACCCTAACCCTAATCCTAACACTAACCCGAAAAGCTACCCTAACCCGTCCACTAATCCTAACCCGTACGCTAACACTAACCCGTGCCCTAACACGTACGCTCACCCTAAACCGTTGTCGTACCCTAAACTGTACCCTAAACCATCCCGGCCCCCTAACACTAACCGTAACCCTAACCCTAATACTAACCCTTACCCGAAGCCTTACCTTAACCCGTCCCCTAAGCCTAACTCGTACACTAACACTAACCCGTGCCCTAACACATACACTCACCCTAAACCATTGTCGTACACTAATCTGTACCCTAAACCGTCCCCGTCCCGTAACCCTAACCCTAACCCTAACCCTAACCCTAACCCTTAACCAAAGCCTTACCCTAACCCGTCAACTACTCCTAACCCGTACGCTAACACTAACCCGTACCATAAGACGTACACTCACCCTAAACCGTTGTCGTACCCTAACCTGTACCCTAAACCGTCCCCGTCCCCGTCCCCTAACCCTAACCCTAAACCGAACACTAACCCTTACCGGAAGCCTTACCCTAACCCTTCCCCTAATCCTAACCCGTACGCTAACACTAACCCATACCCTAACACTTACGCTCACCCTGAACTGTTTTCGTACCCTAACCTGTACCCTAAACCGTCCCCATCCCATAACCCTAACCCTAACCCTTACCCGAAGCCTTACCCTAACCCGTCCCCTAATCCTAAACCGTACGCTAACACTAACCCATACCCTAACAAGTACGCTCACCCTAAACCGTTGTCGTACCCTAACCTGTAACCTAAACCGTCACCGTCCCCTAACCCTAACCGTAACCCTAAACCTAAACCTTACCCGAAGCCTTAGCCTAAGCCGTCCCCTAATTCTAACCCCTACGCTAACATTAACACATACCCTAACACGTACGCTCACAATAAATCGTTGTCGTACGTTAACCTGTAACCTAAAACATCCCCATCCCCTAACCCTAACTCTAACCCTAACACTAACACTTACCCGAAGCCTTACCCTAACATGTCCCCTAATCCTAACACGTTCGCTAACACTAAACCGTACCCTAACACGTACGCTCACCCTAAAACCTTGTCGTACACTAACCTGTACCCTAAACCGTGCCCATCCCCTAACCCTAACCCTAAACCTAACTCTAAGCCTAACCCTTACCCGAAGCCTTACCCTAACCCGTCCCATAATCCTAACCCGTACGCTAACACTAACACATACCCTAACACGTACGCTCACCCTAAAACATTGTCATACCCTAAACTGTACCCTAAACCGTCCCCGTCCCCTAACCCTAACCCAAACCCTAACCCTTACCCGAAGTCTTACACTAACTCGTCCCCAAATCCTAACCCGTACGCTAACACTAACCCGTACCCTAACACGTACGCTCACACTAAACCGTTGTCCTACCCTAACCTGTACCCTAAACGGTCCCCGTCCCCTAACCCTAACCTTATCCCTAACCCTAACCCTTACCCGAAGCCTACCCTCACCCGTCGCCTAATCCTAACCCATACGCTAAGACTAACCTGTACCCTAACACGTACGCTCACCCTAAACTTTGTCATATCCTAACCTGTACCCTAAACCGTCCCCATCCCCTAACCATAACCCTAACCCTAACCCTAAACCTAACCCTTACCCGAAGCCGTACCCAAAACCGTCCCCTAATCCTAAACCGTACGCTAACACTAACCCGTACCCTAATACGTACGCTCAACCTAAACCGTTGTTGTACTCTACCCTGTACCCTAAACCATCCCCGTCCCATAACCCTAACCCTAACAATAACCCTAAACCTAACCCTTACCCGAAACCTTACCCTAACCCATCCCCTAATCCTATCCCGTACGCTAACACTAACCCGTACTCTAACACGTACGCTCACCCTAAACAGTTCTTGTACCCTAACCTATACCCTAAACCGTCCCCGTCCCCTAACCATAACGCTAAACCTAACCCTAACACTTACCCGAGGCCTTACCCTAACCCTTCCCCTAATACTAACCCGTACGCTAACACTAACACATACCCTAACACGTACGCTCACACTAAACTGTTGTCGTACCCTAACCTGTACCCTAAACCGTCCCCGTCCCCTAACCCTTACCCTAACCCTAACCCTACCCTAACTCTTACCCGAAGCCTTACCCTAACACGTCCCATAATCTTATCCCGAACGGTAACACTAACCCGTACCCTAACACGTACGCTCACCCTAAATCGTTGACGTACCCTAACCTGTACCCTAAACCGTCCCCGTCCCCTAACCCTAACCCAAACCCTTACCCGAATCCTTACCCTAAGCTGTCACCTAATCCTAACACGTACGCTAACGCTAAACCGTACTCTAAAACGTACGCTCATACTAAACCATTGTCGAACCCTAACCTGTACCCTAAACCGTCCCCGTCCCCGTCCCTTAACCCTAATCCTAACCCTAACACTAACTCTTACCCGAAGCCTTACCCTAACCCGTCCCCTAATCCTAACCCGTACACTAACACTAACCCGTACCCTAACACGTACGCTCACCCTAAACCGTTATCGTACCCTAACCTGTACCCTAAACCGTCCCCGTCACCGTCCCCTAACCTTAACACTAACCCTTACCCGAAGCCTTACCCTAACCCGTCCCCTAATCCTAAACCGTACGCTAACACTAACCCGTACCCTAACACGTACGCTCACCCTAAGCCGTTGTAGTACCCTAATCTGTACCCTAAACTTTCAACGTGCCCTAACCCTAACCCTAACCCTAACCCTAACCCTTACCCGAAGCCTTACCATAACCCATACGCTAACACTAACCGGTACCCTAACACGTACGCTCAACCTAAACCATTGTCGTACCCTAACCTGTACCCTAAACCGTCCCTGTACCCTAATCCTAACTGTAACCCTTACCCGAAGCCTTACCGTAATCCATCCCCTACTCCTACCCGTACGCTAACACTAACACGTACCCTAACAGTTATGCTCACCCTACACCGTTGTCGTACACTAACCTATACCCTAAACCGTCCCCGTCCCCTAACCCTAACACTATCCCTTACCCGAAGTCTTAGCATAACCCGTACGTTAACACTAACCGGAACCCTAACACATACGCTCAACCTAAACCGTTGTCGTACCCTAACCTGTACCCTAAACCGTCGCTTTACCCTAAACCTAACCCTAACCCTTACCCGAAGCCTTACGCTAAACCGTCACCTAAACCTAACCCGTACGCTAACACTAAACCATACCCTAACACGTACGCTCACCCGAAAACGTTGTCGTACCCTAACCTGTACCCTAAACCGTCACCATACCCTAACCCTAACCCTAAACCTAACCTTTACCCGAAGCCTTACCGTAACCCGTACGCTAACGCTAACCGGTACCCTAACACGTACGCTCAACTTAAACTGTTGTCGTACCCTAACCTGTACCCTAAACCGTCCCCATTCCCTAACCCTAACCCTAACATTTACCCGAAGCCTTACTCTAACCCGTCCCCTAATACTAACCCGTACACTAACACTAACCTGTACCATAACACGTACGCTCACCCTGAAACGATTTCGTACCCTAACCTGTATCCTAAACCGTCCCCGTCCCCGTCCCCTAACCATAACCCTAACACTTACCCGAAGCCTTACCCTAACCCGTCCCCTAATCCTAACCCGTACGCTAACACTAACCCGTACCCTATCACGTACGCACACCCTAAACCGTTGTCATACCCTAACGTGTACCCTTAACCGTCCCCATCCCCTAACCCTAAACCTAAACCTAACCCTAACCCTTACCCGAAGTCTTACACTAACCCGTCCAATAATCCTAAACCGTACGCTAACACTAACCCATACCCTACAACATACGCTCACGCTAAAACGTTGTCCTACCCTAACCTGTACACTAAACCGTCCCCGCCCCGTAAACCTTACGCTAACCCTAAACCTAACCCTTACCCGAAGCCTTACCCTAACCCGTCCCATAATCCTAACACGTACGCTAACACTAACCCGTACCCGAACACGTACCCTCACCCTAACCATTGTCGTACACTAACCTGTACCCTAAACCATCCCCATCCCAGTCCCCTAACCCTAACCCTAACCCTAACACTAAACCTTCCCCGAAGCCTTACCCTAACCCGTCCCCTAATCCTAACCCGTACGCTCACACTAACCTGTACCCTAACAAGAACGCTCACCATAAACAGTTGTCATAACCTAACCTGTAGCCTAAACCGTCCCCATCCCCTAACCCTAACCCTAACCCTAACCCTTACCCGAAGCCTTCCCCTAACCCGTCCCCTAATCCTAACCGGTACGCTAACACTAACCCGTACCCTAACACGTATGCTCGCCCTAAACCTTTGACGTACCCTAACCTGTACACTAAACCGTCCCTGTCCCCTAAACCTAACCCTAAACCTAACCCTAAACCTTACCCGAAGTCTTACACTAACCCGTCCCCTAATCCTAACCCGCACGCTAACACTAACCCGTACCCTAACATGTTCGCTCACCCTAAATCGTTGTCGTACCCTAACGTGTACCCTAAACCGTCCCCGTCCCCATCCCCTCACCCTAACCCTAACCCTAACCCTAACCCTTACCCGAAGCCTTACCCGAACCCGTCCCCTAATCCTAACCCGTACGCTAATACTAACCCGTACCCTAAAACGTACGCTCAGCCGAAAATGTTGTCGCACTCTAACCTGTACCATAAACAGTCCCCGTCCCCTAACCCTAACCATAACCCTAACCCTTACCTGAAGCCTTACCCTAACCCTTCCCCTAATCCTAACCCGTACGCAAACACTAACCCGTACCCAACACGTACACTCACCCTAAACCGTTGTCTTACCCTAACCTGTACCCTAAATCGTCCCCGTCTCCTAAACCTAACCGTAACCCTAACACTAACCCTAATCCTTACCCGAAGTCTTACCCTTACCCGTCCCCTAATCCTAACCCGTACGCTAACACTAACCCGTACCGTAACACGTACGCTCAACCTAAACCGCTGTCGTACCCTAACCTGTACCCTAAACCGTCCCGGTCCCCTAACCCTAACCCTAACACTAAACCTTACCTGAAGCCTTACACTAACCCGTCACCTAATCCTAACCCGTACGCTAAAACTAACCCGTACCCTAACACGTTCGCTCACCCTAAACCGTTGTCGTACCCTAACCTGTACCCTAAACCATCCCCGTCCCCTTACCCTAAACCTAAACGTAACCCTAACCCTAACCGTTACCTGAATCCTTACCCTAACCCGTCACGTAATCCTAACCCATACGCTAACACTAACCCATACCCTAACACGTACGCTCACCCTAAACTGTTGTCGTACCCTAACCTGTACCCTAAAGCGTCCCTGTCCCCTAACCCTAACCCTAACCCTAACACTAACCCTAAGCTGTACCCTAAACCGTCCCGGTCCCCTAACCCTAACCCTAACCCTAACACTAACATTTACCCGAAGCCTTACCTTAACACGTCCCCTAACCCTAACTCGTACACTAACACTAACCCGTGCCCTAACACGTACGCTCACCCTAAACCGTTGTCGTACACTAATCTGTACCCTAAACCGTCCCCGTCTCGTAACCCTAACCCTAACCCTAACCCTAACCCTAACCCTAAACCTTAACCGAAGCCTTACAATAACCCGTCCCCTAATCCTAACCCGTACACTAACACTAACCCGTACCATAAGATGTACGCTCACCCTAAACCGTTGTCGTACCCACCGTGTACCCTAAATGGTCCCCGTCCCCGTCCCCTAACCCTAACCCTAACCCGAACGCTAACACTTACCGGAAGCCTTACCCTAACCCGTCCCCTAATCCTAAACCGTACGCTAACACTAACCTGTATCCTAACACGTACGCTCACCCTAAACCGTTGTCGTACCCTAACCTGTAACCTAAACCGTCCCCGTCCCCTAACCCTAATTGTAACCCTAACCCTAAACCTTACCCGAAGCCTTAGCCTAAGCCGTCCCCTAATTCTAACCCCTACGCTAACATTAACACATACCTAACACGTACGCTCACACTAAACCGTTGTCGTACCCTAACCTGTACCCTAAACCGTCCCCGTTCCCTAACCCTAAGCCTAACACTTACCCGAAGCGTTAACCTAACCCGTCCCCTAATCCTAACCCGTACGCTCACACTAACTTGTACCCTAACACGTACGCTCACCCTAAACCGTTCTCATACCCTAAACTGTACCCTAAACCGTCCCCGTCCCCTAATCCTAACCCTAAACCTAACCCTTACCCGAAGCCTTACAGTAATCCGTCCCCTAATCCTAACCGGTACACTAACACTAACAACTACCCTAACACGTACGCTCACCCTAAACTGTTGTCGTACCCTAACCTCTAACCTAAACCATTCCTGTCCCCTAAACCTAACCCTAACCCTAACCCTAACACTAACCCTAACCCTTACCCGAAGCCTTACCCTAACCCGTCCCCTAATCCTAACCCTTACGCTAACACTAACCCGTATTCTAACACGTACGCTCACCCTAAACCGTTGACGTACCCTAACCGGTACCCTAAACCGTCCCCGTCCCCTAAACCTAACCCTAACCCTAACCCTAACCCTAACCCTTACCCGAAACTTACGCTAACCTGTCCCCTAATCCTAACCCGTACGCTAACACTATCCCATACCCTAACACGTACGCTCACCCTAAACTGTTGTTGTAGACTAACCTGTACCCTAAACCGTCCCCTTCCCCGTCCCCGTCCCCTAACTCTAACTTTAACCCTAACACTTACCCGAAGCTTTATCCTAACTCGTCCCCTAATTCTAACCCGTAGGCTATCACTAACCCGTACCCTAACATGTACGCTCACCCTAAACCTTTGTCGTACCCTAACCTGTACCCTAAAGCATCCCCGTCCCGGTCCCCTAACCCTAACCCTAACCCTATCCCTTACCCGAAGTCTTACCCTAACCCGTCCCATAATCCTAATCCGTACGCTAACACTAACCCATACCCTATCACGTACGCTCACCCTAAACCGTTATTGTACCCTAAACTGTACCCTAAACTGTCCCCGTCCCCTAACCCTAACCCTAACCCTTACCCGAAGCCTTACCCTATCCCGACTCCTAATCCTAACCCGTACGCTAACACTAACACGTACCCTAACATGTACGCTCACCCTAAAACATTGTCAAACCCTAACCTGTACCCTAAACCGTCCCCGTCCCCTAACCCTAACCCTAAACCTAACCCTAAACCTAACCCTTACCTGAAGCCTTAACCTAACCCGTCCCCTAATCCTAACCCGTACGCTAACTCTAACCATTGCCCTAACACGTACGCTCATCCTAAACCGTTGTCGTAGCCTAACCTGTACCCTAAACTGTCCCCGTACCCTAACCCTAACCCTAACCCTAACCCTAAACCTTACCCGAAGCCTTACCCCAACCCGTCCCCTAACCCTAACCCGTACGCTAAAACTAACCCGAACCCTCACACGTACGCTCACACTAAACCGTTGTTGTATATTAACCTGTACCCTAAACCGTCCCCGTCCTCTAACCCTAACCCTAACCGTAACCCTAACCCTGACCCTTACCCGAAGCCTTACCCCAACCCGTCCCCTAACCCTAACCCGTACGCTAACACTAACCCGTACCCTAACATGTACGCTCACTCTAAACCGTTGTCATACCCTAACCTGTACCCTAAACCGTCCCAGTCCCCTAACCCTAACCCTAATCCTAACCCTAAACCTAACCCTTACCCGAAGCCTTACCCTAACCCGTCCCCTAATCCTAAACCATACGCTAACACTAACCCGTTACCTAACACGTACGATCACCCTAAACCGCTGTCGTCCCCTAACATGTACCTTAAACCTTCCCCGTCCCGTCCCCTAACCCTAACCCTAACCCTAACCCTAAACCTTACCCAAAGCCTTACCCTAACTCGTCCCCTAATCCTAACCCGTACGATAACACTAGCCCGTACCCTAACACGTACGCTCACACTAAACCATTGTTCTACACTAACCTGTGCCCTAAACCATCACCGTCCCCTAACCCTAACCCTTACCCTAACCCTAACCCTTACCCGAAGCCTTACCCTAACCCGTCTTCTAACCCTAACCCGTACGCTAACACTAACCCATACCCTAACACGTACGGTTATCCTAAACCTTTGTCATACCCTAACCTGTACCCTAAACCTTCCCCGTCCCCTAACCCTAACCCTAACCCGAACCCTAAACCTAACCCTTACCCGAAGCCTCACCCTAACACGTCCCCTAATCCTAAACCGTACGCTAACACTAACCCGTACCCTAACACGTACGCTCACCCTAAACCGTTGTCGTACCCTAACCTGTACCCTAGACCGTCCCCGTCCCCTAACCCTAACCCTAACCCTAACCCTAACCATTACCTTAAACCTTACCCTAACCCGTTCCCTCATCCTAACCCGTATGCTAACAATAATCCGTACCCTACACGTTCGCTCACCCTAAACCGATGTCGTACCCTAACCTGTACCCTAAACCGTCCTCGTCCCCTAACCCTAACCATAACCGTAACCCTAACACTAACCATTACCCGCAGCCTTACCCTAACCCGTCCCCTAATCCTAACCCGTACGCTAAAACTAACACGTACCCTAACACGTACGCTCACCCAAAACCGTTGACATACCCTAACCTGTACCCTAAACCGTCCCCATCCCCTAACCCTAAACCTAACCCTAACGCTATACATAACCGGAAGCCTTACCCTAAACCGTCCCCTAATCCTCAACCCTACGCTAACACTAACCCATACCCTAACACGTACGCTCACCCTAAACCGTTGTCGTACCCTAACCTGTACCCTAAACCGTCCCCGTCCCCTAACCCTAACCCTAACCCTAACCGTAACACTAACCCTTACCCAAAGCCTTACCCTAACCCGTCCCCTAATCCTAAACCGTACGCTAACACTAACCCGTACCCTAACACATACCCTCACTCTAAACCGTTGTCGTACACTAACCTTTACCCTAAACGGTCCCTGTCCCCTAACCCTCTCCATAACCCTAAACCTAACTCTTACCCGAAGCCTTACCCTAACGCGTCACCGAATCCTAACCCATACGCTAACACTAACCCATACCCTAAAACGTACGCTCACCCTAAACCGTTGTCGTACCCTAACCTGTAACCTAAACCGTCCCCGTCCCCTAACACTAACCCTAACCCTAACCCTTACCCAAAGCCTTATCCTAACCTGTCACATAATCCTAACCCGTACACTATCACTAACGCCTACCCTAACACGTACGCTCACTCTAAACCGTTGTCGTACCCTAACCTGTACCCTAAACCGTCCCCGTCCCCTAACCCTAACCCTAACCCTTACCCGAAGCCTTACCCTATCACGGACCCTAATCCTAACCCGTACGCTAACACTAACCCATACCCTAACACGTACGCTCACACTAAACCGTTGTCGTACTCTAACCTGTACCCTAAACCGTCCCCGTCCCCTATCCCTAACCCTAACCCTAACCCTAACACTTACCCAAAGCCTACCCTAACGCGTCCCCTAATCCTAAACCGTACGCTAACACTAACCCGTGCCCTAACACGTATGCTCACCCTAAACCGTTGTCGTACACTAACCTGTATCCTAAACCGTCCCGGTCCCCGTCCCCGAAACCTAACCCTAACCCTAAGCCTCACCCTTACTCGAAGCCTTATCCTAACCCGCCCCTAATCCTAACCCGTACGCTAACAGTAACCCGTACCCTAACCAGTACGCTCACCCTAAACCGTGGTCGTACCCGAACCTGTACCCTAAACCGTCTCTGTCCCCTGACCCTAACCCTAACCCTAACCCTAACCGTAAACCTTACCCGAAGCCTTCCACTAACCCGTCCCCTAATCCTAACCCGTACGCGAACTCTAACCCGTACCCTAACACGTACGCTGACCCTAAACCGTTCTCGTACACTAACCTGTACCCTAAACCATCCCCGTCCCCTAACCCTAAACCTAAACCTAACCCTAACCCTTACCCGAAGACTTACCCTAACCCGTCCCCTTATACTAAACCGTACGCTAACACTAACACGTACCCTAACACGTACGCTCACCCTAAACCGTTGTCGTACACTAACCTGTACCCTAAACCGTCCCCGTCGCCTAACACTAACCCTAACCCTAACCCTAACCCGAACCCTTACCCGAACCCTTACCCTAACACTTCCCCTAATCCTAACCCGTACGCTAACACTAAACCGTACCCTAACACGTACGCTCACCCTAAATCGTTGTCGTACTCTAACCTCTACCCTAAACCGTCTCCGTATGCTAACCCTAACCCTAACCCTAACACTTACCCTTACCTGAAGCCTTACCGTAACACGTCCCGTAATCCTAACCCGTACGCTAACACTAACCCGTTACCTAACACGTACGCTCACCCTAAACTGCTGTCATCCCCTAACCTATACCTTAAACCATCCCCGTTCCTGTCCCCTAAACCTAACCCTAACCCTAAACCTAACCCTTACCCGATTCCTTACCCTAAACCGTCCCCTAATCTGAACCCGTACGCTAACACTAACCCGTACCCTAACACGTATGCTCACCCTAAACCGTTGTCGTACCCTAACCTGTGCCCTAAACCGTCCTCGTCCCCTAACCATAACCCTAACCGTAACCCTAACACTAACCGTTACCCGCAGCATAACACTAACCCGTCCCTTAATCCTAACCCGTACGCTAATACTAACCCGTACCCTAACACGTACGCTCACCCTAAACCGTTGACGTACCCTAACCTGTACCCTAAACCATCCCCGTCCCCTAACCCTAACCCTAACCCTAACCCTAACCCTACCCCTTACCCGAAGCCTTACCCTAACCCGTCCCCTAAGCCTAACCCGTACGCTAACACTAACCCGTACCCTAAAACGTACGCTCACACTAAACTGTTGTCGTACACTAACCTGTACCCTATACCGTCCCAGTCCCCTAACCCTAACCCTAACCCTAAACCTAACCCTTACCCGAAGCCTTACCCTAACCATTCCCCTAAACCTAATCCGTATGCTAACAGTAACACCTACCCTAAAACGTATGCTCACCCTAAACCGTTGTCATACCCTAACCTTTACCCTAAACCGTCCCCGTCCCCTAAACTTAACCCTAACACTAACCCTAAACCTAAACCTTACCCGAAGCCTTGCCCTAACCCGTCCCCTAATCCTAACCCGTACACTAACTCTAACCCGTACCCTAACACGTACTCTCACCCTAAACCGTTGTCTTACCCTAATCTGTACCCTAAACCGTTCCCGTCCCCGTCCCCTAACCCTAACCATAACCTTAACCCTAAACATTTCCCGAAGCCTTACACTAACACGTCCCCTAATCCTAACCCATACGCTAACACTAAACCGTACCCTAACACGTAGGCTCACCCTAAATAGTTGTCGTACCCTAACCTGTACCCTAAACCTTCCTCGTGCCCTAACCCTAACCCTAACCCTAACTGTATCCCTAATCCTTACCCGAAGCCTTACCCTAACCCGTCACCAATCCTAACCCATATGCTATCATGTACGCTCACCGTAAAACTTTGTCGCACACTAAACTGTACCCTAAATCATCCACGTCTCCTAACCCTAACCCTAACCCTAAACCTAACCCTAACCCTTACCCGAAGCCTTACCCTAAACCGTCCCCTAATCCTAACCTGTATGCTAACACTAAACCGTACTGTAACACGTACACTGACCCTAAAACGTTGTCATACTCTAAACTGTACCGTAAACCGTCCCCGTCCCCTAACCCTAACCCTAACCCTAACCCTAACCCTTACCCAAAGCCTTACCCTAACCTGTCCCCTAATCCTAACCCGTACGCTAACACTAACCCATACCTTAACACGTACGCTCACCCTAAACCGTTGTCGTACACTAACCTGTACCCTAAACAGTCCCCGTCCCCTATCCCTAACCCTAACCCTAACCCTAACCCTTACCCGAAGCCTTACCCTAACCCGTCCCCTAATCCTAACCCGTACGGTAACACTAACCCGTGCCCTAACACGTACGCTCACCCTAAACCGTTGTCGTACCCTAACCTGTACCCTAAACCGTCCCCATCCCCTAACCCTAACCCTAAACCTAACCCTAACCCTAACCCTAAACCTAACCATTACCTGAAGCCTTACACTAACACATCCACTAATCCTAAACCGTACGCTAACACTAACCCGTACCCTAACATGTACGCTCACCCTAAACCGTTCTCGTACCCTAACCTGTACCCAAACCGTCCCCGTCCCCGTCCCCTAACCCTAACCCTAACCCTAACCCTAACCCATACCCGAAGCCTTACACTAACCCGTCCACTAAACCTAATCCGTATGCTAACACTAACCTGTGCCCTAACACGTACGCTCACCCTAAACCGTTGTCGTATGCTAACCTGTACACTAAACCGTCCCCTAACCCTAACCCTAACCCTAACCCTAACCCTAACCCTTACCTGAAGCCTTACCCTAACACGTCCCCTAATCCTAACCCGTACGCTAACACTAACCCATACCCTAACACTTACACTCACCCTAAAACGTTGTTATAACCTAAACTGTACCCTAAACCGTCCCCGTCCCCTAAACCTAACCCTAACTGTAAACCTTACCCAAAGCCTTACCCTAAACCGTCTCCTAATCCTAACCCGTACGCTAACACTAACCCGTACCCTAACACGTACGCTCACCCTAAATCGTTGTCGTACCCTAACCAGTACCCTAAACCGTCCCCGTCCCCTAACCCTAACCCTAACACTAACCCTTACCCGAACCTTACCCTAACACGTCCCCTAATCCTAACCCCTATGCTAACACTAACCCGTACTCTAACACGTATGCTCACCCTAAACTGCTGTTGTACACTAACCTGTACCTTAAACCGTCCACTTTCCCGTGCCCGTCCCCTAACCCTAACCCTAACCCTAAACATTACCCGAAGACTTACCCTAACCTGTCCCCTAATCCTAACCCGTAGGCTATCACTAACCGTACCCTAACATGTACGCTCAACCTAAACTTTTGTCGTACCCTAAACTGTACCCTAAACCATCCCCGTCCCCGTCCCATAATCCTAACCCGTACGCTAACACTAACCCGTACCCTAACACGTACGCTCACCCTAAACCATTGTTGTACGCTAACCTGTACCCTAAACCATCCCCGTCCCCGAACCGTAACCCTAAACCTGACCCTAGACCTAAACGTTATACAAAGCCTTACCGTAACCCGTCCCCTAATCCTAACCCATACGCCAACACTAACCCGTACCCTAACACGTATGCTCACCCTAAACCGTTGTCATACCCTGACCTGTACACTAAACCGTCCCCGTCCCCGTCCTCTAACCCTAACCCTAACCATAACCCTAACCATAACCCTTACCTGAAGCCTTACCCTAAACCGTCCCCTAATCCTAACCCGTATGCTAACACTAACCCGTGCCCTAACACGTACGCTTACCCTAAACCGTTTTTGTACCCTAACCTGTAACCTAAACCATACCCGTCCCCTAACCCTAACCCAAAACCTAACTCTAACCCTAACCCTCACCCGAAGCCTTACCTAAACCCGTCACCAATCCTAACCCTTACGCTATCACGTACGCTCACCCTAAACTGTTGTCGTACACTAACCTGTACCCTAAACCGTCCCCATCCCCTAACCCTAACCCTAACCCTAACCCTATCCCTAACCCTGACCCGAAGCCTTACACTAAACCGTCCCCTAATCCTAACCCGTACGCTAACACTAACCTGTACCCTAACACGTACGCTCACCGTAAACCGTTGTCGTGCCCTAACCTGTACCCTAAACCGTCCCCGTCCCCTAACACTAACCCTAACCCTAACCCTAAACCTAACATTTACCCGAAGCCTTACACTAACCCGTCCACTAATACTAACCCATACGCTAACACTAACCGGTACCCTAACATGTACACTCACCCTAAAACGTTGTCATACCCTAAACTGTACCCTAAACTGTCCCCGTCCCCGTCCCTAACCTTAACCCTAACCCTACCCTTACCCGAAGCCTTACCCTAACGCGTCCATTAATCCTAACCCGTACGCTAACACTAACCCATGCACTAACACGTACGCTCACCCTAAACCTTTGTCGTACGCTAAACTGTACCCTAAACCGTCCCCGTCCCCTAATCCTAACCCTAACCCTAACCCTAACACATACCCGAAGCCTTACCCTAACTCGTCCCCTAATCCTAACCCGTACGCTAACACTAACCCGTACCCTAACACGTACGCTCAGCCTAAACCGTTGTCGTACCCTAACATGTACACTAAACCGTCACCGTCCCCTAACCCTAACCCTAACCCTAACCCTAACCCTTACCCGAAGCCTTACCCTAGCCCGTCCCCAATTCTAACCCGTACGCTAACACTAACACGTACCCTAACACGTACACTCAACCTATAGCGTTGTCGTACCCAAACCTGTACCCTACACGGTCCCTGTCCCCTAACCCTAACCCTAACCATTACCCTAAGCCTTACGCTAACCTGTCCCCAATCCTAAACTGTACGCTAACACTAATCCGTACCCTAACACGTACGGTTACCCTAAACCGTTGTCATACCCTAACCTGTACCCTAAACCGTCCCCGTCCCCTAACCCTAACCCTAAGCGTTACCCGAATCCTTGCCCTAACAGTCCCCTAATCCTAACCTGTACGCTAACACTAACCCGTACCATAACACGTACGTTCACCCTAAACCTTTGTCGTATCCTAAACTGTACCCTAAACCTTCCCCGTCCCCTTACTCTAACCCTAACCATAACCCTAACCCTAACCCTAACCCTTACCCGAAGCCTTACCCTAACCCGTCCCATAATCCTAACCCGTACACTAACACTAACCCGTGCCCTAACACGTACGCTCAACCTAAACTGTTGTCGTACCCTAAACCGTACCCGTCCCCGAACCTTAACCCTAACCCTAACCCTAACCCTTACCCGAAGCCTTAGCCAATCCCGTCCCCTAATGCTAACCCGTAAGCTAACACTAACCCTTGCCCTAACACGTACGCTCACCCTAAAACATTGTCGTACCCTAACCTGTACCCTAAACCTTCCCCGTCCCCTAACCCTAACCCTAACCCTAACCCTAACCCTTACCCGAAGTCTAAACTTAACCCGTCACCTAATCCTAACCCATACGGTAACACTATCCCGTGCCCTAACACGTACGCTCACCCAAAACCGTTGTCGTACCCTAACCTGTACCCTAAACCGGCCCCGTCCCCGTCCCCTAACCCTAACCCTAACCCTAACACTTACCCGAAGCCTTACCCTAACCCGTCTCCTAATCCTACCCTGTATGCCAACACTAATCCGTACCCTAACACGTACGCTCACCCTAAACCGTTGTTGTCCCCTAAACTGTACCCTAAACCAGCCCCGTCCCCGTCCCCTAACCCTAACCCTAACCCTAACACTTACCCGAAACCTTACCCTAACCCGTCTCCTAATCCTAACCCGTACGCTAACACTAACCCGTACCCTAACATGTACGCTCACCCTAAACCATTGTCGTACCCTTACCTGTACCCTAAACCGTCCCTGTCCCCTAAACCTAACCGTAAGCCGTACCCGAAGCCTTGCCCTAACCGTCACCTAATCCTAACCTGTACGCTAACACTAACCCTTACCCTAACACCTACTCTCAGCCTAAAGCGTTGCGGTACCGTAACCTGTACCCTAAACCATCCCCGTCCCCTAACCCTAACCCTAACCCTAACCCTAACTCTAACACTTACCTGAAGCCTTACCCTAACCCGTCCCCTAATCCCAACCCGTACGCTAACACTAACCCGTGCCCTAACACGTACGTTCACCCTAAACCGTTGTCGTACCCTAACCTGTACCCTAAACCGTCCCCGTCCCCTAACCTTAACCCTAACCCAAACCCTAACCCTTACCCGAAGCCTTACCCTATCCCGTCCCCTATTCCTAACCCGTACGCTAACACTAACCCGTGCCCTAACACGTACACTCACACTAAACCGTTGTTGTACCCTAAACTGTACCCTAAACCGTTCCTATCCCCGTCCGCTAACCCTAAACCTAACCCTTACCAGAAGCCTTACGCTAACCCGTCCCCTAACCCTAAACCGTACGCTAACACTAACCCATACCCTAACACGTACGATCACCCTAAATCGTTGTCGTACCCTAACCTGTACCCTAAACCGTCCCCATCCCCTAACCCTAACCATAACCCTAACCCTAACCCTTACCAGAAGCCTTATCGTAACCCGTCCCCTAATCCTAACCCGTACGCTAACACGAACCCGTACGCTAAAACGTACCCTTACCCTAAACCGTTGTCGTAGCCTAACCTGTACCCTAAACCGTACCCTTCCCCTAACCCTAACCCTAACCCTAACCTTAACCCTAACCCTTACCCGAACCTTACCCTAACCCGTCCCCTAATCCTAACCCGTATGTTAACACTAACCCATACCCTAACACGTATGCTCACCCTAAACTGTTGTTGTACACTAACCTGTACTTTAAATCGTCCCCTTTCCCGTCCCCGTTCCCATCCCCTAACCCTAACCCTAACCCTAACCCTTACCCGAAGCCTTACCCTAACCTGTCCCCTAATCCTAACCCATAGGCTATCACTAACCCATACCCTAACATATACGCTCACCCTAAACCTTTGTCGTACCCTCAACTGTACCCTAAACCATCCCCGTCCCCGTCCACTAACCCTAACCCTAAACCTATCCCTTACCCGTAGCCTTACCCTAAACCGTCCCCTAAGCCTAATCCATATGCTAACACTAACCCATACCCCAACACGTACGCTCACCCTAAAACGTTGTCGTACCCTAAACTGTACCCTAAACTGTCCCCGTCTCTTAACCCTAACCCTAACACTAACCCTTACCCGAAGCCTTACCCTAACCCGTCCCCTTATCCTAACCCGTACACTAACACTAACCCGTACGCTAACACGTACGCTCACCCTAAAACATTGTCGTACCCTAACTTGTACCCTAAACCATCCCCGTCACCTTACCCTAAACCTAAACCTAACCCTTACCCGAAGCCTTACCCTAACCTGTCCCCAATCCTAAACTGTACGCTAACACTTATCCGTACCCTAAAACGTACGGTTACCCTAAACCGTTGTCATACCCTAACCTGTACCCTAAACCGTCCCCATCCCCTAACCCTAACCCTAAGCGTTACCCGAATCCTTGCCCTAACAGTCCCCTAATCCTAACCTGTACGCTAACACTAAACCATACCGTAACACGTACGCTCACCCTAAACCGTTGTCGTATCCTAACCTGTACCCTAAACCTTCCCCGTCCCCTTACTCTAACCCTAACCCTAACCCTAACCCTAACCCTTACCCGAAGCCTTACCCTAACCCGTCCCATAATCCTAACCTGTACACTAACACTAACCCGTGCCCTAACACGTACGCTCAACTTAAACCGTTGTCGTACCCTAAACCGTACCCGTCCCCTAACCTTAACCCTAACCCTAACCCTAACCCTTACCCGAAGCCTTAGCCAATCCCGTCCCCTAATGCTAACCCGTACGCTAACACTAACCCTTGCCCTAACACGTACGCTCACCCTAAAACATTGTCGTACCCTAACCTGTACCCTAAACCTTCCCCGTCCCCTAACCCAAACACTAACCCTAACCCTATCCCTAACCCTTACCCGAAGCCTTACCCTAAACCGTCCCATAATCCTAAACCGTACGCTAACACTAACCTGTACCCTAACACGTACGCTCACCCTAAACCGTTGTCGTACCGTAACCTGTACCCTAAACCGTCCCCGTCCCCTAACTCTAACCCTAACCCTAACCATAAACCTAACCTTTATCCGAAGCCTTACCCTAAGCCATCCACTAATCCTAACCCGTACGCTAACAATAACCCGTACTCTAACACGTACACTCACCCTAAAACGTTGTCATACCCTAAACTGTACCCTAAACCGTCCCCATACCCTAACCCTAACCCTATCCCTAACACTAAACCTTACCCAAAGCCTTACCCTAACCCGTCCCCTAATCCTAACCCGTACGCTAACACTAACCCGTACCCTAACACGTACGCTCACCCTAAACCGATGTTGTACGCTAACCTGTACCCTAAACTGTCCCCGTCCCCGTCCCCGACCCGTAACCCTAACCCTAACCCTTACCCGAAGCCTTACACTAACACGTCCACTAATCTTAACCCGTACGCTAACACTAACCCGTACCCTAACACGTACGCTCACACTAAACCGTTGTCGTACCCTAACCTGTACCCTAAACCGTCCCCGTACCCTAACCCTAACCCTAACACTTACCCAAAGCCTTACTCTAACCCGTCCCCTAATCCTAACCCGTAAGCTCACACTAACCTGTACCCTAACACGTACGCTCACCCTAAACCGTTGTCATACCCTAACCTGTACCCTAAACCGTCCCCGTCCCCTAACCCTAACCCTAACCCTAACCCTTACCCGAAGCCTTACAGTAATCCGTCCCCTAATTCTAACCGGTACGCTAACACTAACACCTACCCTAACACGTACGCTCACCCTAAACTGTTGTCGTACACTAACCTCTACCCTAAACCATTCCTGTCCTCTAACCCTAACCCTAACCCTAACCCTAAACCTAACCCTTACCCGAAGCCTTACTTTAACCCGTCCCCTAATCCTAACCCTTACGCTAACACTAACCCATACTCTAACACGTACGCTCAACATAAACCGTTGACGTACCCTAACCTGTGCCCTAAAACGTCCCCGTCCCCTAACCCTATCCCTAACCCTAACCATAACCCTAACCCTTACCCGAACTTTACGCTAACCCGTCCCCTAATCCTAACCCGTACACTAACACTATCCCATACCCTAACACGTACGCTCAACCTAAACTGTTGTTGTACACTAACCTGTACCCTAAACCGTCCCCTTCCCCGTCCCCGTCCCCTAACTCTAATTTTAACCCTAAACCTTACCCGAAGCTTTATCCTAACTCGTCCCCAAATACTAACCCGTAGGCTATCACTAACACGTACCCTAACATGTACGGTCACCCTAATCCTTTGTCGTACCCTAACCTGTACCCTAAATCATCCCCGTCCCAGTCCCCTAACCCTAAACCTAAACCTAACCCTATCCCTTACCCGAAGTCTTACCCTAACCCGTCCCCTAATCCTAATCCGTACGCTAACACTAACCCGTACCCTATCATGTACGCTCACCCTAAACCGTTATTGTACCCTAACCTGTACCCTAAACTGTCCCCGTCCCCTAACCATAACCCTAACCCTTACCCGAAGCCTTACCCTAACCCGACTCCTAATCCTAACCCGTGCGCTAACACTAACCCGTACCCTATCATGTACGCTCACCCTAAACCATTGTAATACCCTAACATGTACCCTAAACCGTCCCCGTCGCCTAACCCTAACCCTAAACCTAACCCTAAACCTAACCCTTACCCGAAGCCTTACCCTAACCCGTCCCCTATTCCTAACCCATACGCTAACAATAACCCTTGCCCTAACACGTACGTTCACACTAAACCGTTCTCGTACACTAACCTGTACCTTAAACCATCCCCGTACCCTAACCCTTACCCTAACTTTAACCCTAACCCTTACCCGAAGCCTTACTCTAACCCGTCCCATAATCCTAACCCATACGCTTACACTAACCCATACCCTAACACGTACGCTCAACCTAAACCGTTGACGTACTCTAACCTGTACCTTAAACCGTCCCCGTCCCCTAACCCTAACCCTAACCCTAACCATAACCCTTACCCGAAGCCATACTGTATCACATCCCCTAATACTAACCCGTACGCTAACACTAACCCATACCCTAACACGTACGCTCACCCTAAACCGTTGTCTTACCCTAATCTGTACCCTAAACCGTCCCCGACCCCGTCCCCTAACCCTAACCATAACCTTAACCCTAAACCTTTCCCGAAGCCTTAAACAAACACGTCCCCTAAACCTAACCCGTACGCTAAAATAAACCGTACCCTAACACGTACGCTCACCCTAAATCGTTGTCGTACACTAACCTGTACCCTAAACCGTCCTCGTCCCCTAACTCTAACCCTAACCCTAACTGTAACCCTAATCCTTACCCGAAATCTTACCCTAACCCGTCACCAATCCTAACCCATACGCTATCACGTACGCTCACCCTAAACCGTTGTCGCACACTAACCTGTACCCTAAACCGTCCCCGTCTCCTAACCCTAACCCTAACCTTAAACCTAACCCTAACCCTTACCCGAATCCTTACCCTAAACCGTCCCCTAATCCTAACCCGTACGCTAACACTAAACCGTACCCTAACACGTACACTCACCCTAAAACGTTGTCATACCCTAAACTGTACCGTAAACCGTCCCCGTCCCCTAACCGTAATCCTAACCCTAACCCTAACCCTTACCCAAAGCCTTACCCTAACTCGTCCCCTAATCCTAACCCGTACGCTAACACTAACCCGTACCCTAACACGTACACTCACCCTAAACCGTTGTCGTACCCTAACCTCTACCCTAAACCGTTACTGTCCCCTAACCCTAACCCTAACCCTAACCCTAACCCTTACCCGAAGCCTTACCCTAACCCATCGCCTAATCGTAACCCGTATGCTAACACTAACCCGTACCCTAACACATACGCTCACCCTAAACCGTTGTCATACCCTAACCTGTACCCTAAACCATCCCCGTCCCCTAACCCTAAACATAACCCTAACCCTAACCCTAACCCTAACCCTTACCCGAAGCCTTACCCTAACCCGTCCACTAATCCTAATCCGTACGCTAACACTAATCCCTGCCCTAACACGTATGCTCACCCTAAAACGTTGTTGTACGCTAACCTGTACCCTAAACCTTCCCCGTCCAATAACCCTAACCCTAAACCTAACCGTAACCCTCACCCGAAGCCTTACCCTAACCCGTCTCCAATCCTAACCCGTACGTTATCACGTACGCTCACTCTAAACTGTTGTCGTACACTAACCTGTACCCTAAACCCTCCCCGTCCCCTAACCCTAACCCTAACCCTAACCCTATCCCTAACCCTTACCCGAAGCCTTACCCTAACCCGTCCACTAATAATAACACGTACGCTAAAACTAACCCGTACCCTAACACGTACACTCACCTTAAAACATTGTCATACCCTAAACTGTACCCTAAACCGTCCCAGTCCCCTAACCCTAACCCTAACCCTAACCCTAACACTTACCCAAAGCCTTACCCTAACCCGTACGCTAACACTAACCTGTACCCTAACACGTACGCTCACACTAAACCGTTGTCGTACCCTCACCTGTACCCTAAACCATCCCCGTCCCCTAATCCTAACCCTAACCCTAACCCTAAACCTTACCCGAAGCCTTACCCTAACCCGTCCCCTAATCCTAACCCGTACGCTAACACTAAACGTTACCCTAACACGTATGATCATCCTAAACCGGTGTCGTACCCTAACCTGTACACTAAACCGTCCCCTAACCCTAATCCTAACCCTAACCCTAACCCTTACCCAAAGCCTTAACCTAACCCGTCCCCAATCCTAACCCGTACGATAACATTAACCCATGCCCTATCACGTACGCTCACCCTAAACGGTTGTCATACCCTAACCTGTACCCTAAACCGTCCCCGTCCCCTAACCCTAACCCTAACCCTAACGCTAACCCTAAACCTAACCCTAACACTTACCCGAAACCTTTCCCTAACCCGTCCAATAATCCTAACCCGTACGCTCACACTAACCCGTTACCTAACACGTACGATCACCCTAAACCGCTGTCATCCCCTAACCTGTACCTTAAACCGTCCCCGTCCCGGTCCCCTAACCCTAACCCTAACCCTAACCCTAAACCTTACGCAAAGCCTTAACCTCTCTGGTCCCCTAATCCTAACCCGTACGATAACACTAACCCATACCCTAACAAGTACGCTCACACTAAACCATTGTTCTACACTAACCTGTACCCTAAACCATCACTGTCCCCTAACCCTAACCCTAACACTTACCCTAACCCTTACCCGAAGCCTTACACTAACCCGTCCCCTAACCCTAACCCGTACGCTAACACGAACCCATACCCTAACACGTACGCTCAACCTAAAGCATTGTCGTACCCTAACCTGTACCCTAAACCTTCCCCGTCCCCTAACCCTAACCCTAACCCTAAACCTAAACCTAACCCTTACCCGAAGCCTCACCCTAACACGTCCCATAATCCTAACCCGTATGCTAACACTAACCCGTACCCTAACACGTACGCTCAACCTAAACCTTTGTTGTACCCTAACCTGTACCCTAGACCGTCCCCGTCCCCTAACGCTAACCCTAACCGTTACCTTAAGCCTTACCCTAACCCGTCCCCTAAACCTAACCCGTACGATAACACTAATCCGTACCCTAACACGTTCGCTCACCCTAAACCAATTTCGTACACTAACCTGTACCCTAAACCATTCTCGTCCCCTAACCCTAACCCTAACCATAACCCTAACACTAAACATTGTGCGAAACCTTACCCTAACCCGTCCCCTAATCCTAAACCGTACGCTAAAACTAACACGGACCCTAACACGTACGCTCACCCTAAACCATTGACGTACCCTAACCTGTACCCTAAAACGTCCCCGTCCCCTAACCCTAACCCTAACCCTAACCCTACCCATAACCCGAAGCCTTACCCTAACCCGTCCTCTAATCCTAACCCATACGCTAACTCTAACCTGTACCCTAACACGTACGCTCACACTAAACTGTTGTCGTACACTAACCTGTACCCTATACCGTCCCCATCCCCTAACCCTAACCCTAACCCTAACCCTAAACCTTACCCGAAGCCTTACCCTAACCCATCCCCTAATCCCAACCCGTACGCTAACTCTAATCCGTACCCTAACACGTACGCTCACACTAAAACGTTGTCTTACCCTAATCTGTACCCTAAACCGTCCTCGTACCCTAACCCTAACCCTAACCCTAACCGTAACCCTAACCCTAATCCGAAGCCTTACCCTAAACCGTACCCTAATCCTAAACCGTACGCTAACACTAAACCGTACCCTAACACGTACACTAACCCTAAAACTTTGTCATACCCTAAACTGTACGCTAAACCGTCCCCGTCCCCGCCCCCTAACCCAAATCCTAACCCTAACCCTAACCCTTACCCGAAGCCTTACCCTAACCCGTCCCCTAACCCTAAACCGTACGCTAACACTAACCCATACCTTAACACGTACGCTCACCCTAAAAGGTTGTCGTACCCTAACCTGTACCCTAAATCGTCCCTGTCCCCTAACCCTTACCCTAACCCTAACCCTAACCCTAACCCTTACCCGAAGCCTTACACTAACCCGTCACATAATCCTAAACCGTACGCTAACACTAACCCGTACCCTAACACGTACGCTCACACGAAACCGTTGTCGTACCCTAACCTGTACCCTAAACCTTCCCCGTCTACTAACCCTAACCCTAACCCTTACCTGAAGCCTTAACCTAACCCTTCCCCTAATCCTAACCCGTACGCTAACACTAAACTGTACCCTAACACATACGCTCACACTAAACCGTTGTCGTACACTAACCTGAAACCTAAACCGTCAGCATCCCCTAACCATAACCCTAACCCTAACTCTAAACCTAACCATTACCCAAACCCGTCCCTTAATCCTAACCCATACGCTAACACTAAACCGTACCCTAACACGTACGCTCACCCTAAACCATTGTTGTACACTAACCTGTACCCTAAACCGTACCCGTCCCATAACCCTAACCCTAACCCTAACCCTAAACCTTACCCTTACCCGAAGCCTTAACCTAACCGTCCCCTAATCCTATCCCGTACGCTAACACTAACCCATACCCTAACACGTACGCTCACCCTAAACCATTGTTGTACACTAACCTGTACCCTAAACCGTCCCGGTCCCCTAACCCTAACCCTAACACTAAACCTTACCTGAAGCCTTACACTAACCCGTCACCTAATCCTAACCCGTACGCTAAAACTAACCCGTACCCTAACACGTTCACTCACCCTAAACCGTTGTCGTACCCTAACCTGTACCCTAAACCATCCCCGTCCCCTTACCCTAAACCTAAACGTAACCCTAACCCTAACCGTTACCTGAATCCTTACCCTAACCCGTCACGTAATCCTAACCCATACGCTAACACTAACCCATACCCTAACACGTACGCTCAGCATAAACTGTTGTCCTACTCTAACCTGTACCCTAAACAGTCCCTGTCCCCTAACCCTAACCCTAACCCTAACCGTAAGGCTAACCCTTACCTGAAGCCTTAACCTAACCCGTCCCCTATTCCTAACCCGTACGCTAACACTGACACATACCCTAACACGTACGCTCACCCTAAACCGTCGTCGAACCCTAACCTGTACCCTAAACCGTCCCCGTCCCCTAACCCTAACCCTAACCCTAGCCCTAACCCTAACCCTTACCCAAAGCCTTACCCTAACCTGTCCCCTTATCCTAACCCGTACGCTAACACTAACCCGTACCCTAACACGTACGCTCACCCTAAATACTTGTCGTACACTAACCTGTACCCTAAACCGTCCCCGTCCCCTAGCCCTAACCCTAAACCTTACCCGAAGCCTTACCCTAATCCGTCCCCTAATCCTAACACATAGGCTAACACTAAACCGTACCCTAACACGTACGTTCACACTAAACCGTTGTCGTACCCTAACCTGTACCCTAAACCTTCCCCGTCTACTAACCCTAACCCTAACCCTAACCCTAACCCTTACCTGAAGCCTTAACCTAACCCTTCCCCTAATCCTAACCCGTATGCAAACACTAACCCGTACCCAACATGTACACTCACCCTAAACCGTTGTCTTCCCCTAACCTGTACCCTAAATCGTCCCTGTCTCCTAACCCTAACCCTAACCCTAACCCTAAACTGTACCCTAAACCGTCCCGGTCCCCTAACCCTAACCCTAATCCTAACACTAACCCGAAAAGCTACCCTAACCCGTCCACTAATCCTAACCCGTACGCTAACACTAACCCGTGCCCTAACACGTACGCTCACCCTAAACCGTTGTCGTACCTTAAACTGTACCCTAAACCATCCCGGCCCCCTAACACTAACCGTAACCCTAACCCTAACACTAACCCTTACCCGAAGCCTTACCTTAACCCGTCCCCTAAGCCTAACTCGTACACTAACACTAACCCGTGCCCTAACACATACACTCACCCTAAACCATTGTCGTACACTAATCTGTACCCTAAACCGTCCCCGTCCCGTAACCCTAACCCTAACCCTAACCCTTAACCAAAGCCTTACCCTAACCCGTCAACTACTCCTAACCCGTACGCTAACACTAACCCGTACCATAAGACGTACACTCACCCTAAACCGTTGTCGTACCCTAACCTGTACCCTAAACCGTCCCCGTCCCCGTCCCCTAACCCTAACCCTAAACCGAACACTAACCCTTACCGGAAGCCTTACCCTAACCCTTCCCCTAATCCTAACCCGTACGCTAACACTAACCCATACCCTAACACTTACGCTCACCCTGAACTGTTTTCGTACCCTAACCTGTACCCTAAACCGTCCCCATCCCATAACCCTAACCCTAACCCTTACCCGAAGCCTTACCCTAACCCGTCCCCTAATCCTAAACCGTACGCTAACACTAACCCATACCCTAACAAGTACGCTCACCCTAAACCGTTGTCGTACCCTAACCTGTAACCTAAACCGTCACCGTCCCCTAACCCTAACCGTAACCCTAAAACTAAACCTTACCCGAAGCCTTAGCCTAAGCCGTCCCCTAATTCTAACCCCTACGCTAACATTAACACATACCCTAACACGTACGCTCACACTAAATCGTTGTCGTACGTTAACCTGTAACCTAAAACATCCCCATCCCCTAACCCTAACTCTAACCCTAACACTAACACTTACCCGAAGCCTTACCCTAACATGTCCCCTAATCCTAACACGTTCGCTAACACTAAACCGTACCCTAACACGTACGCTCACCCTAAAACCTTGTCGTACACTAACCTGTACCCTAAACCGTGCCCATCCCCTAACCCTAACCCTAAACCTAACTCTAAGCCTAACCCTTACCCGAAGCCTTACCCTAACCCGTCCCATAATCCTAACCCGTACGCTAACACTAACACATACCCTAACACGTACGCTCACCCTAAACCATTGTCATACCCTAAACTGTACCCTAAACCGTCCCCGTCCCCTAACCCTAACCCTAACCCTAACCCTTACCCGAAGTCTTACACTAACTCGTCCCCAAATCCTAACCCGTACGCTAACACTAACCCGTACCCTAACACGTACGCTCACACTAAACCGTTGTCCTACCCTAACCTGTACCCTAAACGGTCCCCGTCCCCTAACCCTAACCTTATCCCTAACCCTAACCCTTACCCGAAGCCTTACCCTCACCCGTCGCCTAATCCTAACCCGTACGCTAAGACTAACCTGTACCCTAACACGTACGCTCACCCTAAACTTTGTCATATCCTAACCTGTACCCTAAACCGTCCCCATCCCCTAACCATAACCCTAACCCTAACCCTAAACCTAACCCTTACCCGAAGCCGTACCCAAAACCGTCCCCTAATCCTAAACCGTACGCTAACACTAACCCGTACCCTAATACGTACGCTCAACCTAAACCGTTGTTGTACTCTACCCTGTACCCTAAACCATCCCCGTCCCATAACCCTAACCCTAACAATAACCCTAAACCTAACCCTTACCCGAAACCTTACCCTAACCCGTCCCTTAATCCTATCCCGTACGCTAACACTAACCCGTACTCTAACGCGTACGCTCACCCTAAACAGTTCTTGTACCCTAACCTATACCCTAAACCGTCCCCGTCCCCTAACCATAACGCTAAACCTAACCCTAACACTTACCCGAGGCCTTACCCTAACCCTTCCCCTAATACTAACCCGTACGCTAACACTAACACATACCCTAACACGTACGCTCACACTAAACTGTTGTCGTACCCTAACCTGTACCCTAAACCGTCCCCGTCCCCTAACCCTTACCCTAACCCTAACCCTACCCTAACTCTTACCCGAAGCCTTACCCTAACACGTCCCATAATCTTATCCCGAACGGTAACACTAACCCGTACCCTAACACGTACGCTCACCCTAAATCGTTGACGTACCCTAACCTGTACCCTAGACCGTCCCCGTCCCCTAACCCTAACCCAAACCCTTACCCGAATCCTTACCCTAAGCTGTCACCTAATCCTAACACGTACGCTAACGCTAAACCGTACTCTAAAACGTACGCTCATACTAAACCATTGTCGAACCCTAACCTGTACCCTAAACCGTCCCCGTCCCCGTCCCTTAACCCTAATCCTAACCCTAACACTAACTCTTACCCGAAGCCTTACCCTAACCCGTCCCCTAATCCTAACCCGTACACTAACACTAACCCGTACCCTAACACGTACGCTCACCCTAAACCGTTATCGTACCCTAACCTGTACCCTAAACCGTCCCCGTCACCGTCCCCTAACCTTAACACTAACCCTTACCCGAAGCCTTACCCTAACCCGTCCCCTAATCCTAAACCGTACGCTAACACTAACCCGTACCCTAACACGTACGCTCACCCTAAGCCGTTGTAGTACCCTAATCTGTACCCTAAACTTTCAACGTGCCCTAACCCTAACCCTAACCCTAACCCTAACCCTTACCCGAAGCCTTACCATAACCCATACGCTAACACTAACCGGTACCCTAACACGTACGCTCAACCTAAACCATTGTCGTACCCTAACCTGTACCCTAAACCGTCCCTGTACCCTAATCCTAACTGTAACCCTTACCCGAAGCCTTACCGTAATCCATCCCCTACTCCTACCCGTACGCTAACACTAACACGTACCCTAACAGTTATGCTCACCCTACACCGTTGTCGTACACTAACCTATACCCTAAACCGTCCCCGTCCCCTAACCCTAACACTATCCCTTACCCGAAGTCTTAGCATAACCCGTACGTTAACACTAACCGGAACCCTAACACATACGCTCAACCTAAACCGTTGTCGTACCCTAACCTGTACCCTAAACCGTCGCTTTACCCTAAACCTAACCCTAACCCTTACCCGAAGCCTTACGCTAAACCGTCACCTAAACCTAACCCGTACGCTAACACTAAACCATACCCTAACACGTACGCTCACCCGAAAACGTTGTCGTACCCTAACCTGTACCCTAAACCGTCACCGTACCCTAACCCTAACGCTAAACCTAACCTTTACCCGAAGCCTTACCGTAACCCGTACGCTAACGCTAACCGGTACCCTAACACGTACGCTCAACTTAAACTGTTGTCGTACCCTAACCTGTACCCTAAACCGTCCCCATTCCCTAACCCTAACCCTAACATTTACCCGAAGCCTTACTCTAACCCGTCCCCTAATACTAACCCGTACACTAACACTAACCGGTACCATAACACGTACGCTCACCCTGAAACGTTTTCGTACCCTAACCTGTATCCTAAACCGTCCCCGTCCCCTAACCATAACCCTAACACTTACCCGAAGCCTTACCCTAACCCGTCCCCTAATCCTAACCCGTACGCTAACACTAACCCGTACCCTATCACGTACGCACACCCTAAACCGTTGTCATACCCTAACGTGTACCCTTAACCGTCCCCATCCCCTAACCCTAAACCTAAACCTAACCCTAACCCTTACCCGAAGTCTTACACTAACCCGTCCAATAATCCTAAACCGTACGCTAACACTAACCCATACCCTACAACATACGCTCACGCTAAAACGTTGTCCTACCCTAACCTGTACACTAAACCATCCCCGCCCCGTAAACCTTACGCTAACCCTAAACCTAACCCTTACCCGAAGCCTTACCCTAACCCGTCCCATAATCCTAACACGTACGCTAACACTAACCCGTACCCGAACACGTACCCTCACCCTAACCATTGTCGTACACTAACCTGTACCCTAAACCATCCCCATCCCAGTCCCCTAACCCTAACCCTAACCCTAACACTAAACCTTCCCCGAAGCCTTACCCTAACCCGTCCCCTAATCCTAACCCGTACGCTCACACTAACCTGTACCCTAACACGTATGCTCGCCCTAAACCTTTGACGTACCCTAACCTGTACACTAAACCGTCCCTGTCCCCTAACCCTAACCCTAAACCTAACCCTAAACCTTACCCGAAGTCTTACACTAACCCGTCCCCTAATCCTAACCCGCACGCTAACACTAACCCGTACCCTAACATGATCGCTCACCCTAAATCGTTGTCGTACCCTAACGTGTACCCTAAACCGTCCCCGTCCCCATCCCCTCACCCTAACCCTAACCCTAACCCTAACCCTTACCCGAAGCCTTACCTGAACCCATCCCCTAATCCTAACCCGTACGCTAACACTAACCCGTACCCTAAAACGTACGCTCAGCCTAAAATGTTGTCGCACTCTAACCTGTACCATAAACAGTCCCCGTCCCCTAACCCTAACCATAACCCTAACCCTTACCTGAAGCCTTACCCTAACCCTTCCCCTAATCCTAACCCGTACGCAAACACTAACCCGTACCCAACACGTACACTCACCCTAAACCGTTGTCTTACCCTAACCTGTACCCTAAATCGTCCCCGTCTCCTAAACCTAACCGTAACCCTAACACTAACCCTAATCCTTACCCGAAGCCTTACCCTTACCCGTCCCCTAATCCTAACCCGTACGCTAACACTAACCCGTACCGTAACACGTACGCTCAACCTAAACCGCTGTCGTACCCTAACCTGTACCCTAAACCGTCCCGGTCCCCTAACCCTAACCCTAACACTAAACCTTACCTGAAGCCTTACACTAACCCGTCACCTAATCCTAACCCGTACGCTAAAACTAACCCGTACCCTAACACGTTCGCTCACCCTAAACCGTTGTCGTACCCTAACCTGTACCCTAAACCATCCCCGTCCCCTTACCCTAAACCTAAACGTAACCCTAACCCTAACCGTTACCTGAATCCTTACCCTAACCCGTCACGTAATCCTAACCCATACGCTAACACTAACCCATACCCTAACACGTACGCTCACCCTAAACTGTTGTCGTACCCTAACCTGTACCCTAAAGCGTCCCTGTCCCCTAACCCTAACCCTAACCCTAACACTAACCCTAAGCTGTACCCTAAACCGTCCCGGTCCCCTAACCCTAACCCTAACCCTAACACTAACATTTACCCGAAGCCTTACCTTAACACGTCCCCTAACCCTAACTCGTACACTAACACTAACCCGTGCCCTAACACGTACGCTCACCCTAAACCGTTGTCGTACACTAATCTGTACCCTAAACCGTCCCCGTCTCGTAACCCTAACCCTAACCCTAAACCTTAACCGAAGCCTTACAATAACCCGTCCCCTAATCCTAACCCGTACGCTAACACTAACCCGTACCATAAGATGTACGCTCACCCTAAACCGTTGTCGTACCCACCGTGTACCCTAAATGGTCCCCGTCCCCGTCCCCTAACCCTAACCCTAACCCGAATGCTAACACTTACCGGAAGCCTTACCCTAACCCGTCCCCTAATCCTAAACCGTACGCTAACACTAACCTGTATCCTAACACGTACGCTCACCCTAAACCGTTGTCGTACCCTAACCTGTAACCTAAACCGTCCCCGTCCCCTAACCCTAACCGTAACCCTAACCCTAAACCTTACCCGAAGCCTTAGCCTAAGCCGTCCCCTAATTCTAACCCCTACGCTAACATTAACACATACCTAACACGTACGCTCACACTAAACCGTTGTCGTACCCTAACCTGTACCCTAAACCGTCCCCGTTCCCTAACCCTAAGCCTAACACTTACCCGAAGCGTTAACCTAACCCGTCCCCTAATCCTAACCCGTATGCTCACACTAACTTGTACCCTAACACGTACGCTCACCCTAAACCGTTCTCATACCCTAAACTGTACCCTAAACCGTCCCCGTCCCCTAATTCTAACCCTAACCCTAACCCTTACCCGAAGCCTTACAGTAATCCGTCCCCTAATCCTAACCGGTACACTAACACTAACAACTACCCTAACACGTACGCTCACCCTAAACTGTTGTCGTACCCTAACCTCTAACCTAAACCATTCCTGTCCCCTAAACCTAACCCTAACCCTAACCCTAACACTAACCCTAACCCTTACCCGAAGCCTTACCCTAACCCGTCCCCTAATCCTAACCCTTACGCTAACACTAACCCGTATTCTAACACGTACGCTCACCCTAAACCGTTGACGTACCCTAACCGGTACCCTAAACCGTCCCCGTCCCCTAAACCTAACCCTAACCCTAACCCTAACCCTAACCCTTACCCGAAACTTACGCTAACCTGTCCCCTAATCCTAACCCGTACGCTAACACTATCCCATACCCTAACACGTACGCTCACCCTAAACTGTTGTTGTAGACTAACCTGTACCCTAAACCGTCCCCTTCCCCGTCCCCGTCCCCTAACTCTAAATTTAACCCTAACACTTACCCGAAGCTTTATCCTAACTCGTCCCCTAATTCTAACCCGTAGGCTATCACTAACCCGTACCCTAACATGTACGCTCACCCTAAACCTTTGTCGTACCCTAACCTGTACCCTAAAGCATCCCCGTCCCGGTCCCCTAACCCTAACCCTAACCCTATCCCTTACCCGAAGTCTTACCCTAACCCATCCCATAATCCTAATCCGTACGCTAACACTAACCCATACCCTATCACGTACGCTCACCCTAAACCGTTATTGTACCCTAAACTGTACCCTAAACTGTCCCCGTCCCCTAACCCTAACCCTAACCCTTACCCGAAGCCTTACCCTATCCCGACTCCTAATCCTAACCTGTACGCTAACACTAACACGTACCCTAACATGTACGCTCACCCTAAAACATTGTCAAACCCTAACCTGTACCCTAAACCGTCCCCGTCCCCTAACCCTAACCCTAAACCTAACCCTAAACCTAACCCTTACCTGAAGCCTTAACCTAACCCGTCCCCTAATCCTAACCCGTACGCTAACTCTAACCATTGCCCTAACACGTACGCTCATCCTAAACCGTTGTCGTAGCCTAACCTGTACCCTAAACTGTCCCCGTACCCTAACCCTAACCCTAACCCTAACCCTAAACCTTACCCGAAGCCTTACCCTAACCCGTCCCCTAATCCTAACCCGTACCCTAACACTAATACGTACCCTAACACGTACGCTCACCGTAAACCGTTGTCGTACTCTAACCTGTACCCTAGACCGTCCCCGTCCCCTAACACTAACCCTAACCCTAACCCTAACCCTAACCCTTACCCGAACCTTACGCTAACCCGTCCCCAATCCTAACCCGTACGCTAACACTATCCCATACCCTAACATGTACGCTAAACCTAAACTGTTGTTGTACACTAACCTGTACCCTAAACCGTCCCCTTCCCCATCCCCGTCCTCTAACCCTAACTTTAACCCTAACCCTTACCCGAAGCCTTATCCTAACCCGTCCCCTAATCCTAACCCGTACGCTAACACTAACCCATACCCTAACATGTGCGCTCACCCTAAACCATTGTCTTACACTAACCTGTACCCTAAACCATCCCCGTCCCGGTCCCCTAACCCTAACCCTAACCCTAACCCTAACCCTATCCCTTAACCGAAGTCTTACCCTAACCCGTCCCCTAATCCTAATCCGTACGCTAACACTAACCCATACCCTAAGACTTACGCTCAATCTAAACCGTTATCATACCCTAACCTGTACCCTAAATTGTCCCCGTCCCCTAACCCTAACCCTAACCCTTACCCGAAGCCTTACCCTAACCCGTCTACTAATCCTAAACCGTACGCTAACACTAACCCGTACCCTAACACATACGCTGACCCTAAAACGTTGTTGTACCCTAACCTGTACCCTAAACCGTCCCCGTCCTTTAACCGTAATCCTAACCCTTACCCGAAGCTTTACCCTAACCCGTCCCCTAATCCTAACCCGTACCCTAACACTAACCCGTACCCTAACACGTACGCTCACCCTAAACCATTGTCGTACCGTAAACTTTACCCTAAACCATCCCCGTCCCCGTCCCCTAACCCTAACCCTAACCCTAACCCTAACCCTAACCCTTACCCGAAGCCTTACCCTAACCCGTCCAGTAATCCTAACACTTACGCTAACACTAACCAGTACCCTAACAGGTACGCTCACCCTAAACCGTTGTCGTACCCTAAACTCTACCCTAAACTGTCCCGGTCCCCTAACCATAACCCTAACCCTAACCCCAACCCTTACCCGAAGCCTTACCCTAACCTGACCCCTAATCCTAACCCGTACGCTAACACTAACCCATACCCTAACACGTACGTTCACCCTAAACCGTTGTCGTACCCTAACCTGTACCCTAAACCGTCCCTGTCCCCTAACCCTAACCATAACCCTTACCCTAACCCTTACCAGAAGCCTTACACTAACCCGTCCCCTAATCCTAAACCGTACGCTAACACTAACCTGTACCCTAACATGTACTCTCACCCTAAACCGTGGTCGTACCCTAACCTGTACCCTAAACCGTCCCCATCCCGTAACCCTAACCAAAACCCTAACCCTAACGCTAACCCTTACCCGAAACTTTACCCTAACCCATCCCCTAATCCTAACCCATACGTTAACACTAACCCGTACCCTAACATGTACGCTCAACCTAAACCGTTGTTGTACCATAAACTGTACCCTAAACCATCCGTGTCCCAGTCCCCTAACCCTAACACTAACCCTAATCCGTACCCGAAGCCTTACTCTATCCCTTCCCTTGATCCTAACCCGTACTCTAACTTTAGGCCATACCCTAAAACGTACGTTCACACTAAACCGTTGTCGTACCCTAACCTGTAAGCTAAACCGTCCCCATCCCCTAAACCTAACCCTAACCCTAACCCTTAAACGAAGGCTTACCCTAACCCGTCCCCTAATCCTGACACTTACGCTAACACTAACCCGTACCCTAACACGTACGCTCACCCTAAACCGTTGTCGTACACAAACCTGTACCCTAAATCATCCCCATCCCCTAACCTTAACCCTAACCCTAACCCTTAAACGAAGGCTTACCCTAACCCGTCCCCTAATCCTAACCAGTACGATAACACTAACCCATACCCTAACACGTACGCTCACCCTAAACTGTTGGCATACCCTAATCTGTAGCCTAAACCATCCCCGTCCCCTAACCCTAACCCTAACCCTAACCCTAACCCTTAAACGAAGGCTTACCCTAATCCGTCCCCTAATCCTAACCCGTACACTAACCCTAACCCGTACCCTAACACGTACGCTCACCCTAAACAGTTGTCGTACCCTAACCTGTACCCTAAACCTTCCCCATCACCTAACCCAAACCTTAACCCTAACCCTAACCCTTACCCGAAGCCTTACCCTAAACCGTCCCCTAATAGTAACCCGTACGCTAACACTAACATATACCCTAACATGTACGCTCACCCTAAACCGTTTTCGTACCCTACCCTTTATGCTAAACCATCACCGTCCCCTAACCCTAACCCTAGCCCTAACCCTAACCCTTACCCGAACCCTTACATTAACCCGTCACATAATCCTAACCCATACGCTAACACTAACACGTACCCGAACACGTACGTTCACCCTACACCATTGTCGTACACTAAACTGTACCATAAACCATCCCCGTACCCTAACCCTAATCCTAACCCTAACCCTAACCCAAACCCTTATCCGAAGCCTTAACCTAACCCGTCCCCTAATCCTGACCCGTAAGCTGACACTAACCTGTACCCTAACACATACGCTTACCCTAAACCTTTGTCGTACCCTAACCTGTACCCTTAACCGTCCCCAACCCTAACCGTAACCCTAAGCCTAACACTTACCCGAAACCTTAACCAAAACCGTCCCCTAATCCTGACCCGTACGCTAACACTAAACCGTACCCTAACACGTACGCTCACGCTAAACCGTTGTCGTACCCTAACCTGTCACCTAAACCGTCCCCATCCCCTAACCCTAACCCTAACCCTAAACCTAACCCTTAACCGAAGCCTTAACCTAACCCGTTCCTTAATCCTAACCCGTACGCTAACACTAACACATACCCTAAAACCTACGCTCACCCTAAACCGTTGTCGTACCCTAACCTGTAACCTAAACCGTCCCCTAACCCTAACCCTAACCCTAACCCTAACCCTTACTCGAAGCCTTACCCTAACCCGTCCCCTAATCCTAACCCGTACGCTAACACTAACCCGTACCCTAATATGTACGCTCAGCCTAAACCATTTTCATACACTAACCTGTACCCTAAACCAACCCCGTCCCCTAACCCTAAACCTAACCCTAACCCTAACCCTAACCCTAAACCTTACCCGAATCCTTACCCTAACCCGTCCCCTAATCCTAACCCGTACGCTAAATGTAACGCGTACCCTAATATGTACGCTCAGCCTAAACCATTGTCGTACACTAACCTGTACCCTAAACCGTTCCCGTACCCTAACCCTAACACTAACCCTAACCCTAACCCTAACCCTAATCCTAACACTGAAATGAAGGCTTACCCTAACCCGTCCCCTAATCCTAACCCATACACTAACCCTAACCCGTACCCTAACACGTACGTTCACCCTAAACCGTTGACGTACCCTAACCTGTACCCTAAACCGTCCCCGTCCCCTAACCCTAACTCTAACCCTAACCCTAACCCTAACACTTACCCAAAGCCTTAAACAAACCAGTCCCCTAATCCTGACCCGTACGCTAACACTCAAATATACCCTAACATGTATGCTCACGCTAAACCGTTGTCGTACCCTAACCTGTAACCTAAACCGTCCCCGTCCCCTAACCCTAACCCTAACCCTAACCCTTATCCGAAGCCTTACCATGACCCGACCCCATTCCTAACCCATACGCTAACACTAACCCATACCCTAATATGTACGCTCACCCTGAACCGTGGTCGTACGCTAACCTGTATCCCAAACCGTCCCCCTCCCGTAACACTAACCCTAACCCTAACCCTAAAACTAACCCTTACCCAAAGCCTTACCCTAACCCGTCCCATAATCCTGACCCGTACGCTAACACTAACACGTACCCTAACATGTACGCTCACCCTAAACCGTTGTCGTACCCTAACTTGTACCCTAATCCGTCCCCGTCCCCTAAACCTAACCCTAATTCTTACCCGAAGCCTTACCCTAACACGTCCCCTAATCCTAAACCGTACGCTAACACTAACCCCTACCCTAACACGTACGCTAACCCTAAACCGTTTTCGTAACCCTAACCCTAACCCTAACCCTAACCCTAACCCTTACCCGAAGCCTTACCCTAACCTGTCCCCTAATCCTAACTCGTACGCTAACACTAACACATACCCTAACATGTACGCTCACACTAAACCATTGTCATACCCTAACCTGTACCCTAAACTGTCCCCTAACCCTAACCCTAACACTAACCCTAACCCTAACCCTTACCCGAAGCCTTCCCCTAACCCGTCCCCTAATCTAACCCGTACGCTAACACTAACCCATACCCTAACACGTACGCTCACCCTAAACCGTTGTCGTACCCTAACCTGTACCCTAAACCATCCCAATCCCCTAACCCTAACCCTAACCCTAACCATAAGCCTTACCCGAAGCCTTAACCTAACACGTACCCTAATCCTGACCCGTACGGTAACACTAAACCTTACCCTAACTCGTACGCTCACGCTAAACCGTTGTCGTACCCTAACATGTAACCTAAACCGTCCCCGTCCACTAACCCTAACCCTAAACCTAACCCTAACCTTTATTCGAAGCTTTACCCTAACCCGTCCCCTAATCCTAACCCATAGGCTAACACTAACCCGTACCCTAACACGTACACTCACCCTAAACCGTTGTCGTACACTAACCTGTATCCTAAACCATCCCCGTACCGTAACCCTAACCCTAACCCTTACCCGAAGCCTTACCCTAACTCGTCCCCTGATCCTAACCCAAACCCTAACACGTACGCTCACTCTAAAACCTTGTCGTACCCTAAACTGTACCCTAAACCGTCCCCGTCCCCTATCCCTAACCCTAACCCTAACCCTTACCCGAAGCCTTACCCTAACCCGTCCCCTAATCCTAACCCATACGCTAACACTTACCCGTACCCTAACACGTACACTCACCCTAAATTCTTGTCGTACACTAACCTGTACCCTAAACCGCCCCATCCCCTAACCGTAACCCTAACACTAAACCTTACCTGAAGCCTTACACCAACCCGTCACCTAATCCTAACCCGTACGCTAAAACTAACCCATACCCTAACACGTTCGCTCACCCTAAACCGTTGTCGTACACTAACCTGTACCCTAAACCATCCCCGTCCCCTAACCCTAACCCAAAACGTAACCCTAACACTAACCGTTACATGAAGTCTTACCCTAACCTGTCCCCTACTACTAACCTGTACGCTAACACTAACCCATACCCTAACATGTACGCTCACCCTAAACCTTTGTGGTACCCTAAACTGTACCCTAAACCGTCTCTGTCCCCTAACCCTAACCTTAACCCTAACCCTAACCCTAACCTGTACCCTAAACCGTCCCGGTCCCCTAACCCTAACCCTAACCCTAACCCTTACCCGAAGCCTTAACCTAACTCGCCCCAATTCCTAAACCGTACGCTAACACTAACCCGTACCCTAACTCATACGCTCACCCTAAACCGCTGTCGTACCCTAACCTGTACCCTAAACGGTCCCCATCCCCTAACCCTAACCTTATCCCTAACCCTAACCCTTACCCGAAGCCTTACCCTCACCCGCCCCTAATCCTAACCCGTACGCTAACACTAACCAGTTACCTAACACGTACGCTCACCCTAAACCGTTGTTGTATCCTAACCTGTATGCTAAACCGTCCCCATTCCCTAACCATAACCCTAACCCTAACCCTAAACCTAAGCCTTACCCGAAGCCTTACCCAAAACCGTCCCCTAATCCTAACCCGTACGCTAACACTAACCCGTTCCCTAATACGTACGCTCACTCTAAATCGTTGTTGTACTCTACCCTGTACCCTAAACCGTCCCCGTCCCATAACCCTAACCATAACAATAAACCTAAACCTAACCCTTACCCGAAACCTTACCCTAACCCGTCCTTTAATCCTATCCCGTACACTAACACTAACCCATACCCTAACACGTACGCTCACCCTAATCCATTGTCGTACCATAACCTATACCCTAAACCGTCCCCGTCCCCTAACCCTAACGCTTACCCGAGGCCTTACCCTAACCCGTCCCCTAATACTAACCCGTACGCTAACACTAACACATACCCTAACATGTACGCTCACACTAAACTGTTGTCGTACCCTAACCTGTAACCTAAACCGTCCCCGTCACCTAACCCTAACCCTACCCCTAAACCTAACCCTTAACCTAACCCGTCACCTAATCCTAACCCGTACGCTAACACTAACCCGTACCCTAACACGTACACTCACCCTAAACCGTTGTCATACCCTAAACTGTACCCTAAACCGTCCCCGTCCCCTAACCCTAACCCTAACCCTAAACGTACCCTAACTCTTACCCGAAGCCTTACCCTAACCTGTCCCATAATCTTATCCTGAACGGTAACACTAACACATACCCTAACACGTACGCTCACCCTAAACCGTTGACGTACACAAACCTGTACCCTAAACCGTCCCCATCCCCTAACCCTAACCCTAAACCTAACCCAAACCCTTACCCGAATCCTTACACTAACCTGTCACCTAATCCTAACACGTACGCTAACGCTAAACCGTACCGTAAAACGTACGCTCATACTAAACCTTTGTCGTACCCTAACCTGTACCCTAAACCGTCCCCGTCCCCGTCCCCTAACCCAAATCCTAACCCTAACCCTAACCCTTACCCGAAGCCTTACACTAACCCGTCACATAATCCTAAACCGTACGCTAACACTAACCCGTACCCTAACACGTACGCTCACACGAAACCGTTGTCATACCCTAACCTGTACCCTAAACCTTCCCCGTCTACTAACCCTAACCCTAACCCTTACCTGAAGCCTTAACCTAACCCTTCCCCTAATCCTAACCCGTACGCTAACACTAAACTGTACCCTAACACATACGCTCACACTAAACCGTTGTCGTACACTAACCTGAAACCTAAACCATCAGCATCCCCTAACCATAACCCTAACCCTAACTCTAAACCTAACCATTACCCAAACCCGTCCCTTAATCCTAACCCATACGCTAACACTAAACCGTACCCTAACACGTACGCTCACCCTAAACCATTGTTGTACACTAACCTGTACCCTAAACCGTACCCGTCCCATAACCCTAACCCTAACCCTAACCCTAAACCTTACCCTTACCCGAAGCCTTAACCTAACCGTCCCCTAATCCTATCCCGTACGCAAACACTAACCCATACCCTAACACGTACGCTCACCCTAAACCATTGTTGTACACTAACCTGTACCCTAAACCATCCCCGTCCCCTTACCCTAAACCTAAACGTAACCCTAACCCTAACCGTTACCTGAATCCTTACCCTAACCCGTCACGTAATCCTAACCCATACGCTAACACTAACCCATACCCTAACACGTACGCTCAGCATAAACTGTTGTCCTACTCTAACCTGTACCCTAAAGCGTCCCTGTCCCCTAACCCTAACCCTAACCCTAACCGTAAGGCTAACCCTTACCCGAAGCCTTAACCTAACCCGTCCCCTATTCCTAACCCGTACGCTAACACTGACACATACCCTAACACGTACGCTCACCCTAAACCGTCGTCGAACCCTAACCTGTACCCTAAACCGTCCCCGTCCCCTAACCCTAACCCTAACCCTAGCCCTAACCCTAACCCTTACCCAAAGCCTTACCCTAACCTGTCCCCTTATCCTAACCCGTACGCTAACACTAACCCGTACCCTAACACGTACGCTCACCCTAAATACTTGTCGTACACTAACCTGTACCCTAAACCGTCCCCGTCCCCTAGCCCTAACCCTAAACCTTACCCGAAGCCTTACCCTAATCCGTCCCCTAATCCTAACACATAGGCTAACACTAAACCGTACCCTAACACGTACGTTCACACTAAACCGTTGTCGTACCCTAACCTGTACCCTAAACCTTCCCCGTCTACTAACCCTAACCCTAACCCTAACCCTAACCCTTACCTGAAGCCTTAACCTAACCCTTCCCCTAATCCTAACCCGTATGCAAACACTAACCCGTACCCAACATGTACACTCACCCTAAACCGTTGTCTTCCCCTAACCTGTACCCTAAATCGTCCCTGTCTCCTAACCCTAACCCTAACCCTAACCCTAAACTGTACCCTAAACCGTCCCGTTCCCCTAACCCTAACCCTAATCCTAACACTAACCCGAAAAGCTACCCTAACCCGTCCACTAATCCTAACCCGTACGCTAACACTAACCCGTGCCCTAACACGTACGCTCACCCTAAACCGTTGTCGTACCCTAAACTGTACCCTAAACCATCCCGGCCCCCTAACACTAACCGTAACCCTAACCCTAATACTAACCCTTACCCGAAGCCTTACCTTAACCCGTCCCCTAAGCCTAACTCGTACACTAACACTAACCCGTGCCCTAACACATACACTCACCCTAAACCATTGTCGTACACTAATCTGTACCCTAAACCGTCCCCGTCCCGTAACCCTAACCCTAACCCTAACCCTAACCCTAACCCTTAACCAAAGCCTTACCCTAACCCGTCAACTACTCCTAACCCGTACGCTAACACTAACCCGTACCATAAGACGTACACTCACCCTAAACCGTTGTCGTACCCTAACCTGTACCCTAAACCGTCCCCGTCCCCGTCCCCTAACCCTAACCCTAAACCGAACACTAACCCTTACCGGAAGCCTTACCCTAACCCTTCCCCTAATCCTAACCCGTACGCTAACACTAACCCATACCCTAACACTTACGCTCACCCTGAACTGTTTTCGTACCCTAACCTGTACCCTAAACCGTCCCCATCCCATAACCCTAACCCTAACCCTTACCCGAAGCCTTACCCTAACCCGTCCCCTAATCCTAAACCGTACGCTAACACTAACCCATACCCTAACAAGTACGCTCACCCTAAACCGTTGTCGTACCCTAACCTGTAACCTAAACCGTCACCGTCCCCTAACCCTAACCGTAACCCTAAACCTAAACCTTACCCGAAGCCTTAGCCTAAGCCGTCCCCTAATTCTAACCCCTACGCTAACATTAACACATACCCTAACACGTACGCTCACAATAAATCGTTGTCGTACGTTAACCTGTAACCTAAAACATCCCCATCCCCTAACCCTAACTCTAACCCTAACACTAACACTTACCCGAAGCCTTACCCTAACATGTCCCCTAATCCTAACACGTTCGCTAACACTAAACCGTACCCTAACACGTACGCTCACCCTAAAACCTTGTCGTACACTAACCTGTACCCTAAACCGTGCCCATCCCCTAACCCTAACCCTAAACCTAACTCTAAGCCTAACCCTTACCCGAAGCCTTACCCTAACCCGTCCCATAATCCTAACCCGTACGCTAACACTAACACATACCCTAACACGTACGCTCACCCTAAAACATTGTCATACCCTAAACTGTACCCTAAACCGTCCCCGTCCCCTAACCCTAACCCAAACCCTAACCCTTACCCGAAGTCTTACACTAACTCGTCCCCAAATCCTAACCCGTACGCTAACACTAACCCGTACCCTAACACGTACGCTCACACTAAACCGTTGTCCTACCCTAACCTGTACCCTAAACGGTCCCCGTCCCCTAACCCTAACCTTATCCCTAACCCTAACCCTTACCCGAAGCCTACCCTCACCCGTCGCCTAATCCTAACCCATACGCTAAGACTAACCTGTACCCTAACACGTACGCTCACCCTAAACTTTGTCATATCCTAACCTGTACCCTAAACCGTCCCCATCCCCTAACCATAACCCTAACCCTAACCCTAAACCTAACCCTTACCCGAAGCCGTACCCAAAACCGTCCCCTAATCCTAAACCGTACGCTAACACTAACCCGTACCCTAATACGTACGCTCAACCTAAACCGTTGTTGTACTCTACCCTGTACCCTAAACCATCCCCGTCCCATAACCCTAACCCTAACAATAACCCTAAACCTAACCCTTACCCGAAACCTTACCCTAACCCATCCCCTAATCCTATCCCGTACGCTAACACTAACCCGTACTCTAACACGTACGCTCACCCTAAACAGTTCTTGTACCCTAACCTATACCCTAAACCGTCCCCGTCCCCTAACCATAACGCTAAACCTAACCCTAACACTTACCCGAGGCCTTACCCTAACCCTTCCCCTAATACTAACCCGTACGCTAACACTAACACATACCCTAACACGTACGCTCACACTAAACTGTTGTCGTACCCTAACCTGTACCCTAAACCGTCCCCGTCCCCTAACCCTTACCCTAACCCTAACCCTACCCTAACTCTTACCCGAAGCCTTACCCTAACACGTCCCATAATCTTATCCCGAACGGTAACACTAACCCGTACCCTAACACGTACGCTCACCCTAAATCGTTGACGTACCCTAACCTGTACCCTAAACCGTCCCCGTCCCCTAACCCTAACCCAAACCCTTACCCGAATCCTTACCCTAAGCTGTCACCTAATCCTAACACGTACGCTAACGCTAAACCGTACTCTAAAACGTACGCTCATACTAAACCATTGTCGAACCCTAACCTGTACCCTAAACCGTCCCCGTCCCCGTCCCTTAACCCTAATCCTAACCCTAACACTAACTCTTACCCGAAGCCTTACCCTAACCCGTCCCCTAATCCTAACCCGTACACTAACACTAACCCGTACCCTAACACGTACGCTCACCCTAAACCGTTATCGTACCCTAACCTGTACCCTAAACCGTCCCCGTCACCGTCCCCTAACCTTAACACTAACCCTTACCCGAAGCCTTACCCTAACCCGTCCCCTAATCCTAAACCGTACGCTAACACTAACCCGTACCCTAACACGTACGCTCACCCTAAGCCGTTGTAGTACCCTAATCTGTACCCTAAACTTTCAACGTGCCCTAACCCTAACCCTAACCCTAACCCTAACCCTTACCCGAAGCCTTACCATAACCCATACGCTAACACTAACCGGTACCCTAACACGTACGCTCAACCTAAACCATTGTCGTACCCTAACCTGTACCCTAAACCGTCCCTGTACCCTAATCCTAACTGTAACCCTTACCCGAAGCCTTACCGTAATCCATCCCCTACTCCTACCCGTACGCTAACACTAACACGTACCCTAACAGTTATGCTCACCCTACACCGTTGTCGTACACTAACCTATACCCTAAACCGTCCCCGTCCCCTAACCCTAACACTATCCCTTACCCGAAGTCTTAGCATAACCCGTACGTTAACACTAACCGGAACCCTAACACATACGCTCAACCTAAACCGTTGTCGTACCCTAACCTGTACCCTAAACCGTCGCTTTACCCTAAACCTAACCCTAACCCTTACCCGAAGCCTTACGCTAAACCGTCACCTAAACCTAACCCGTACGCTAACACTAAACCATACCCTAACACGTACGCTCACCCGAAAACGTTGTCGTACCCTAACCTGTACCCTAAACCGTCACCATACCCTAACCCTAACCCTAAACCTAACCTTTACCCGAAGCCTTACCGTAACCCGTACGCTAACGCTAACCGGTACCCTAACACGTACGCTCAACTTAAACTGTTGTCGTACCCTAACCTGTACCCTAAACCGTCCCCATTCCCTAACCCTAACCCTAACATTTACCCGAAGCCTTACTCTAACCCGTCCCCTAATACTAACCCGTACACTAACACTAACCTGTACCATAACACGTACGCTCACCCTGAAACGATTTCGTACCCTAACCTGTATCCTAAACCGTCCCCGTCCCCGTCCCCTAACCATAACCCTAACACTTACCCGAAGCCTTACCCTAACCCGTCCCCTAATCCTAACCCGTACGCTAACACTAACCCGTACCCTATCACGTACGCACACCCTAAACCGTTGTCATACCCTAACGTGTACCCTTAACCGTCCCCATCCCCTAACCCTAAACCTAAACCTAACCCTAACCCTTACCCGAAGTCTTACACTAACCCGTCCAATAATCCTAAACCGTACGCTAACACTAACCCATACCCTACAACATACGCTCACGCTAAAACGTTGTCCTACCCTAACCTGTACACTAAACCGTCCCCGCCCCGTAAACCTTACGCTAACCCTAAACCTAACCCTTACCCGAAGCCTTACCCTAACCCGTCCCATAATCCTAACACGTACGCTAACACTAACCCGTACCCGAACACGTACCCTCACCCTAACCATTGTCGTACACTAACCTGTACCCTAAACCATCCCCATCCCAGTCCCCTAACCCTAACCCTAACCCTAACACTAAACCTTCCCCGAAGCCTTACCCTAACCCGTCCCCTAATCCTAACCCGTACGCTCACACTAACCTGTACCCTAACAAGAACGCTCACCATAAACAGTTGTCATAACCTAACCTGTAGCCTAAACCGTCCCCATCCCCTAACCCTAACCCTAACCCTAACCCTTACCCGAAGCCTTCCCCTAACCCGTCCCCTAATCCTAACCGGTACGCTAACACTAACCCGTACCCTAACACGTATGCTCGCCCTAAACCTTTGACGTACCCTAACCTGTACACTAAACCGTCCCTGTCCCCTAACCCTAACCCTAAACCTAACCCTAAACCTTACCCGAAGTCTTACACTAACCCGTCCCCTAATCCTAACCCGCACGCTAACACTAACCCGTACCCTAACATGTTCGCTCACCCTAAATCGTTGTCGTACCCTAACGTGTACCCTAAACCGTCCCCGTCCCCATCCCCTCACCCTAACCCTAACCCTAACCCTAACCCTTACCCGAAGCCTTACCCGAACCCGTCCCCTAATCCTAACCCGTACGCTAATACTAACCCGTACCCTAAAACGTACGCTCAGCCGAAAATGTTGTCGCACTCTAACCTGTACCATAAACAGTCCCCGTCCCCTAACCCTAACCATAACCCTAACCCTTACCTGAAGCCTTACCCTAACCCTTCCCCTAATCCTAACCCATACGCAAACACTAACCCGTACCCAACACGTACACTCACCCTAAACCGTTGTCTTACCCTAACCTGTACCCTAAATCGTCCCCGTCTCCTAAACCTAACCGTAACCCTAACACTAACCCTAATCCTTACCCGAAGCCTTACCCTTACCCGTCCCCTAATCCTAACCCGTACGCTAACACTAACCCGTACCGTAACACGTACGCTCAACCTAAACCGCTGTCGTACCCTAACCTGTACCCTAAACCGTCCCGGTCCCCTAACCCTAACCCTAACACTAAACCTTACCTGAAGCCTTACACTAACCCGTCACCTAATCCTAACCCGTACGCTAAAACTAACCCGTACCCTAACACGTTCGCTCACCCTAAACCGTTGTCGTACCCTAACCTGTACCCTAAACCATCCCCGTCCCCTTACCCTAAACCTAAACGTAACCCTAACCCTAACCGTTACCTGAATCCTTACCCTAACCCGTCACGTAATCCTAACCCATACGCTAACACTAACCCATACCCTAACACGTACGCTCACCCTAAACTGTTGTCGTACCCTAACCTGTACCCTAAAGCGTCCCTGTCCCCTAACCCTAACCCTAACCCTAACACTAACCCTAAGCTGTACCCTAAACCGTCCCGGTCCCCTAACCCTAACCCTAACCCTAACACTAACATTTACCCGAAGCCTTACCTTAACACGTCCCCTAACCCTAACTCGTACACTAACACTAACCCGTGCCCTAACACGTACGCTCACCCTAAACCGTTGTCGTACACTAATCTGTACCCTAAACCGTCCCCATCTCGTAACCCTAACCCTAACCCTAACCCTAACCCTAAACCTTAACCGAAGCCTTACAATAACCCGTCCCCTAATCCTAACCCGTACGCTAACACTAACCCGTACCATAAGATGTACGCTCACCCTAAACCGTTGTCGTACCCACCGTGTACCCTAAATGGTCCCCGTCCCCGTCCCCTAACCCTAACCCTAACCCGAACGCTAACACTTACCGGAAGCCTTACCCTAACCCGTCCCCTAATCCTAAACCGTACGCTAACACTAACCTGTATCCTAACACGTACGCTCACCCTAAACCGTTGTCGTACCCTAACCTGTAACCTAAACCGTCCCCGTCCCCTAACCCTAACTGTAACCCTAACCCTAAACCTTACCCGAAGCCTTAGCCTAAGCCGTCCCCTAATTCTAACCCCTACGCTAACATTAACACATACCTAACACGTACGCTCACACTAAACCGTTGTCGTACCCTAACCTGTACCCTAAACCGTCCCCGTTCCCTAACCCTAAGCCTAACACTTACCCGAAGCGTTAACCTAACCCGTCCCCTAATCCTAACCCGTACGCTCACACTAACTTGTACCCTAACACGTACGCTCACCCTAAACCGTTCTCATACCCTAAACTGTACCCTAAACCGTCCCCGTCCCCTAATCCTAACCCTAAACCTAACCCTTACCCGAAGCCTTACAGTAATCCGTCCCCTAATCCTAACCGGTACACTAACACTAACAACTACCCTAACACGTACGCTCACCCTAAACTGTTGTCGTACCCTAACCTCTAACCTAAACCATTCCTGTCCCCTAAACCTAACCCTAACCCTAACCCTAACACTAACCCTAACCCTTACCCGAAGCCTTACCCTAACCCGTCCCCTAATCCTAACCCTTACGCTAACACTAACCCGTATTCTAACACGTACGCTCACCCTAAACCGTTGACGTACCCTAACCGGTACCCTAAACCGTCCCCGTCCCCTAAACCCCCTAACCCTAACCCTAACCCTAACCCTTACCCGAAACTTACGCTAACCTGTCCCCTAATCCTAACCCGTACGCTAACACTATCCCATACCCTAACACGTACGCTCACCCTAAACTGTTGTTGTAGACTAACCTGTACCCTAAACCGTCCCCTTCCCCGTCCCCGTCCCCTAACTCTAACTTTAACCCTAACACTTACCCGAAGCTTTATCCTAACTTGTCCCCTAATTCTAACCCGTAGGCTATCACTAACCCGTACCCTAACATGTACGCTCACCCTAAACCTTTGTCGTACCCTAACCTGTACCCTAAAGCATCCCCGTCCCGGTCCCCTAACCCTAACCCTAACCCTATCCCTTACCCGAAGTCTTACCCTAACCCGTCCCATAATCCTAATCCGTACGCTAACACTAACCCATACCCTATCACGTACGCTCACCCTAAACCGTTATTGTACCCTAAACTGTACCCTAAACTGTCCCCGTCACCTAACCCTAACCCTAACCCTTACCCGAAGCCTTACCCTAACCCGACTCCTAATCCTAACCCGTACGCTAACACTAACACGTACCCTAACATGTACGCTCACCCTAAAACATTGTCAAACCCTAACCTGTACCCTAAACCGTCCCCGTCCCCTAACCCTAACCCTAAACCTAACCCTAAACCTAACCCTTACCTGAAGCCTTAACCTAACCCGTCCCCTAATCCTAACCCGTACGCTAACTCTAACCATTGCCCTAACACGTACGCTCATCCTAAACCGTTGTCGTAGCCTAACCTGTACCCTAAACTGTCCCCGTACCCTAACCCTAACCCTAACCCTAACCCTAAACCTTACCCGAAGCCTTACCCCAACCCGTCCCCTAACCCTAACCCGTACGCTAAAACTAACCCGAACCCTCACACGTACGCTCACACTAAACCGTTGTTGTATATTAACCTGTACCCTAAACCGTCCCCGTCCCCTAACCCTAACCCTAACCGTAACCCTAACCCTGACCCTTACCCGAAGCCTTACCCCAACCCGTCCCCTATCCCTAACCCGTACGCTAACACTAACCCGTACCCTAACATGTACGCTCACTCTAAACCGTTGTCATACCCTAACCTGTACCCTAAACCGTCCCAGTCCCCTAACCCTAACCCTAATCCTAACCTTAAACCTAACCCTTACCCGAAGCCTTACCCTAACCCGTCCCCTAATCCTAAACCATACGCTAACACTAACCCATTACCTAACACGTACGATCACCCTAAACTGCTGTCGTCCCCTAACATGTACCTTAAACCGTCCCCGTCCCGTCCCCTAACCCTAACCCTAACCCTAACCCTAAACCTTACCCAAAGCCTTACCCTAACTCGTCCCCTAATCCTAACCCGTACGATAACACTAGCCCGTACCCTAACACGTACGCTCACACTAAACCATTGTTCTACACTAACCTGTGCCCTAAACCATCACCGTCCCCTAACCCTAACCCTTACCCTAACCCTAACCCTTACCCGAAGCCTTACCCTAACCCGTCCCCTAACCCTAACCCGTACGCTAACACTAACCCATACCCTAACACGTATGCTCAACCTAAAGCGTTGTCGTACCCTAACATGTACCCTAAACCTTCCCCATCCCCTAACCCTAACCCTAACCCGAACCCTAAACCTAACCCTTACCCGAAGCCTCACCCTAACACGTCCCCTAATCCTAACCCGTACGCTAACACTAACCCGTACCCTAACACGTACGCTCACCCTAAACCGTTGTCGTACCCTAACCTGTACCCTAGACCGTCCCCGTCCCCTAACCCTAACCCTAACCCTAACCCTAACCATTACCTTAAACCTTACCCTAACCCGTTCCCTCATCCTAACCCGTATGCTAACAATAATCCGTACCCTACACGTTCGCTCACCCTAAACCGATGTCGTACCCTAACCTGTACCCTAAACCGTCCTCGTCCCCTAACCCTAACCATAACCGTAACCCTAACACTAACCATTACCCGCAGCCTTACCCTAACCCGTCCCCTAATCCTAACCCGTACGCTAAAACTAACACGTACCCTAACACGTACGCTCACCCAAAACCGTTGACATACCCTAACCTGTACCCTAAACCGTCCCCATCCCCTAACCCTAAACCTAACCCTAACGCTATACATAACCGGAAGCCTTACCCTAAACCGTCCCCTAATCCTCAACCCTACGCTAACACTAACCCATACCCTAACACGTACGCTCACCCTAAACCGTTGTCGTACCCTAACCTGTACCCTAAACCGTCCTCGTCCCAACCCTAACCCTAACCCTAACCGTAAACCTTACCCGAAGCCTTACCCTAACCCGTCCCCTAATCCTAACCCGTACGCCAACACTAATCCGTACCCTAACACGTACTCTCACCCTAAAACCTTGTTGTACCCTAACATGTACCCTAAACCATCCCCGTCCCCTAACCCTAACCCTAACCGTAACCCTAACCCTAACCCTTACCCGAAGTCTAAACTTAACCCGTCCCCTAATCCTAACCCTTACGGAAACACTAACCCGTGCCCTAACACGTACGCTCACCCTAAACCGTTGTTGTACGCTAACCTGTACCCTAAACCGTCCAACTCCCTTATCCCTAACCCTAACCCTAACCGTTACCCGAAGCCTTACACTAACCCGTCCCCTAATCCTAACCTGTACGCCAACACTAATCTGTACCCTAACACGTATGCTCACGCTTAACCGTTGTTGTCCCCTAACCTGTACCCTAAACCATCCCCGTCCCCTAAACCTAACCCTAACCCTAAGCCGTACCCGAAGCTTTGCCCTAACCGTCCCCTAATCGTAAACTGTACGCTAACATTAACCCGTACCCTAACACGTACGCTCACCCTAAACTTTTGTCGTACCCTAACCTGTACCCTGTACCGTCCCCGTCCCCTAACCCTAACCCTAACCGTAACCCTAAACATACCCGAAGCCTTACCCTAACCCGTCCCCTAATCCTAACCCGTACGCTAACACTAACCCATACCCTAACACGTACGCTCACCCTAAACCGTTGTCGTATCCTAACCTGTACCCTAAACCGTCCCCGTCGCCGTCCCCGTCCCCTAACCCTAACGCTAAACCTAACCCTAACCCGAAGCCTTACCCTAACACGTCCACTAACCCTAACCCGTACGCTAACACTAACTCGTGCCTTAACACGTACGCTCACCCTAAACCGTTGTCGTACCCTAACCTGTACCCTAAACCGTCCCCGTCCACGTCCCCTAACCCTAACCCTAAACCTAACTCTTACCCGAAGCCTTAAACTAACCCGTCCCCTAATCCTAAACCGTACGCTAACACTAACCCATACACTAACATGTACGCTCACCCTAAACAGTTGTCGTACCCTAACCTGTACCCTAAACCATCCTCGTCCCCTAACCCTAACCGTAACCGTAACCCTAACCCTTACCCTAAGTCTTAACCTAACCCGTCCCCTAATCCTAACACGTAGGCTAACACTAACCCGTACCCTAACATGTAGGCTCACCCTAAACCGTTGTCGTACCCTAACCTTACCCTAAACGGTCCCCGTCCCCTAACCCTAACCCTAACCCTAACACTAAACCTTACCCGAAGCCTTACCCTAACACGTCCCCTATTCCTAACCTGTACGCTAACACAAACCCGTACCCTTACACGTACGCTCACCCTATACGGTTGTCGTACCCAAACCTGTACCCTACACGGTCCTAGTCCCTAACCCTAACCCTAACCCTTAACCGAAGCCTTACCCTAACCTGTCCCCAATCCTTACACGTACGCTAACACTAACCCATACCCTAACACGTACGGTTATCCTAAACCTTTGTCATACCCTAACCTGTACCCTAAACCTTCCCCGTCCCCTAACCCTAACCCTAACCCGAACCCTAAACCTAACCCTTACCCGAAGCCTCACCCTAACACGTCCCCTAATCCTAAACCGTACGCTAACACTAACCCGTACCCTAACACGTACGCTCACCCTAAACCGTTGTCGTACCCTAACCTGTACCCTAGACCGTCCCCGTCCCCTAACCCTAACCCTAACCCTAACCCTAACCATTACCTTAAACCTTACCCTAACCCGTTCCCTCATCCTAACCCGTATGCTAACAATAATCCGTACCCTACACGTTCGCTCACCCTAAACCGATGTCGTACCCTAACCTGTACCCTAAACCGTCCTCGTCCCCTAACCCTAACCATAACCGTAACCCTAACACTAACCATTACCCGCAGCCTTACCCTAACCCGTCCCCTAATCCTAACCCGTACGCTAAAACTAACACGTACCCTAACACGTACGCTCACCCAAAACCGTTGACATACCCTAACCTGTACCCTAAACCGTCCCCATCCCCTAACCCTAAACCTAACCCTAACGCTATACATAACCGGAAGCCTTACCCTAAACCGTCCCCTAATCCTCAACCCTACGCTAACACTAACCCATACCCTAACACGTACGCTCACCCTAAACCGTTGTCGTACCCTAACCTGTACCCTAAACCGTCCCCGTCCCCTAACCCTAACCCTAACCCTAACCGTAACACTAACCCTTACCCAAAGCCTTACCCTAACCCGTCCCCTAATCCTAAACCGTACGCTAACACTAACCCGTACCCTAACACATACCCTCACTCTAAACCGTTGTCGTACACTAACCTTTACCCTAAACGGTCCCTGTCCCCTAACCCTCTCCATAACCCTAAACCTAACTCTTACCCGAAGCCTTACCCTAACGCGTCACCGAATCCTAACCCATACGCTAACACTAACCCATACCCTAAAACGTACGCTCACCCTAAACCGTTGTCGTACCCTAACCTGTAACCTAAACCGTCCCCGTCCCCTAACACTAACCCTAACCCTAACCCTTACCCAAAGCCTTATCCTAACCTGTCACATAATCCTAACCCGTACACTATCACTAACGCCTACCCTAACACGTACGCTCACTCTAAACCGTTGTCGTACCCTAACCTGTACCCTAAACCGTCCCCGTCCCCTAACCCTAACCCTAACCCTTACCCGAAGCCTTACCCTATCACGGACCCTAATCCTAACCCGTACGCTAACACTAACCCATACCCTAACACGTACGCTCACACTAAACCGTTGTCGTACTCTAACCTGTACCCTAAACCGTCCCCGTCCCCTATCCCTAACCCTAACCCTAACCCTAACACTTACCCAAAGCCTACCCTAACGCGTCCCCTAATCCTAAACCGTACGCTAACACTAACCCGTGCCCTAACACGTATGCTCACCCTAAACCGTTGTCGTACACTAACCTGTATCCTAAACCGTCCCGGTCCCCGTCCCCGAAACCTAACCCTAACCCTAAGCCTCACCCTTACTCGAAGCCTTATCCTAACCCGCCCCTAATCCTAACCCGTACGCTAACAGTAACCCGTACCCTAACCAGTACGCTCACCCTAAACCGTGGTCGTACCCGAACCTGTACCCTAAACCGTCTCTGTCCCCTGACCCTAACCCTAACCCTAACCCTAACCGTAAACCTTACCCGAAGCCTTCCACTAACCCGTCCCCTAATCCTAACCCGTACGCGAACTCTAACCCGTACCCTAACACGTACGCTGACCCTAAACCGTTCTCGTACACTAACCTGTACCCTAAACCATCCCCGTCCCCTAACCCTAAACCTAAACCTAACCCTAACCCTTACCCGAAGACTTACCCTAACCCGTCCCCTTATACTAAACCGTACGCTAACACTAACACGTACCCTAACACGTACGCTCACCCTAAACCGTTGTCGTACACTAACCTGTACCCTAAACCGTCCCCGTCGCCTAACACTAACCCTAACCCTAACCCTAACCCGAACCCTTACCCGAACCCTTACCCTAACACTTCCCCTAATCCTAACCCGTACGCTAACACTAAACCGTACCCTAACACGTACGCTCACCCTAAATCGTTGTCGTACTCTAACCTCTACCCTAAACCGTCTCCGTATGCTAACCCTAACCCTAACCCTAACACTTACCCTTACCTGAAGCCTTACCGTAACACGTCCCGTAATCCTAACCCGTACGCTAACACTAACCCGTTACCTAACACGTACGCTCACCCTAAACTGCTGTCATCCCCTAACCTATACCTTAAACCATCCCCGTTCCTGTCCCCTAAACCTAACCCTAACCCTAAACCTAACCCTTACCCGATTCCTTACCCTAAACCGTCCCCTAATCTGAACCCGTACGCTAACACTAACCCGTACCCTAACACGTATGCTCACCCTAAACCGTTGTCGTACCCTAACCTGTGCCCTAAACCGTCCTCGTCCCCTAACCATAACCCTAACCGTAACCCTAACACTAACCGTTACCCGCAGCATAACACTAACCCGTCCCTTAATCCTAACCCGTACGCTAATACTAACCCGTACCCTAACACGTACGCTCACCCTAAACTGTTGACGTACCCTAACCTGTACCCTAAACCATCCCCGTCCCCTAACCCTAACCCTAACCCTAACCCTAACCCTACCCCTTACCCGAAGCCTTACCCTAACCCGTCCCCTAAGCCTAACCCGTACGCTAACACTAACCCGTACCCTAAAACGTACGCTCACACTAAACTGTTGTCGTACACTAACCTGTACCCTATACCGTCCCAGTCCCCTAACCCTAACCCTAACCCTAAACCTAACCCTTACCCGAAGCCTTACCCTAACCATTCCCCTAAACCTAATCCGTATGCTAACAGTAACACCTACCCTAAAACGTATGCTCACCCTAAACCGTTGTCATACCCTAACCTTTACCCTAAACCGTCCCCGTCCCCTAAACTTAACCCTAACACTAACCCTAAACCTAAACCTTACCCGAAGCCTTGCCCTAACCCGTCCCCTAATCCTAACCCGTACACTAACTCTAACCCGTACCCTAACACGTACTCTCACCCTAAACCGTTGTCTTACCCTAATCTGTACCCTAAACCGTTCCCGTCCCCGTCCCCTAACCCTAACCATAACCTTAACCCTAAACATTTCCCAAAGCCTTACACTAACACGTCCCCTAATCCTAACCCATACGCTAACACTAAACCGTACCCTAACACGTAGGCTCACCCTAAATAGTTGTCGTACCCTAACCTGTACCCTAAACCTTCCTCGTGCCCTAACCCTAACCCTAACCCTAACTGTATCCCTAATCCTTACCCGAAGCCTTACCCTAACCCGTCACCAATCCTAACCCATATGCTATCATGTACGCTCACCGTAAAACTTTGTCGCACACTAAACTGTACCCTAAATCATCCACGTCTCCTAACCCTAACCCTAACCCTAAACCTAACCCTAACCCTTACCCGAAGCCTTACCCTAAACCGTCCCCTAATCCTAACCTGTATGCTAACACTAAACCGTACTGTAACACGTACACTGACCCTAAAACGTTGTCATACTCTAAACTGTACCGTAAACCGTCCCCGTCCCCTAACCCTAACCCTAACCCTAACCCTAACCCTTACCCAAAGCCTTACCCTAACCTGTCCCCTAATCCTAACCCGTACGCTAACACTAACCCATACCTTAACACGTACGCTCACCCTAAACCGTTGTCGTACACTAACCTGTACCCTAAACAGTCCCCATCCCCTATCCCTAACCCTAACCCTAACCCTAACCCTTACCCGAAGCCTTACCCTAACCCGTCCCCTAATCCTAACCCGTACGGTAACACTAACCCGTGCCCTAACACGTACGCTCACCCTAAACCGTTGTCGTACCCTAACCTGTACCCTAAACCGTCCCCATCCCCTAACCCTAACCCTAAACCTAACCCTAACCCTAACCCTAAACCTAACCATTACCTGAAGCCTTACACTAACACATCCACTAATCCTAAACCGTACGCTAACACTAACCCGTACCCTAACATGTACGCTCACCCTAAACCGTTCTCGTACCCTAACCTGTACCCAAACAGTCCCCGTCCCCGTCCCCTAACCCTAACCCTAACCCTAACCCATACCCGAAGCCTTACACTAACCCGTCCACTAAACCTAATCCGTATGCTAACACTAACCTGTGCCCTAACACGTACGCTCACCCTAAACCGTTGTCGTATGCTAACCTGTACACTAAACCGTCCCCTAACCCTAACCCTAACCCTAACCCTAACCCTAACCCTTACCTGAAGCCTTACCCTAACACGTCCCCTAATCCTAACCCGTACGCTAACACTAACCCATACCCTAACACTTACACTCACCCTAAAACGTTGTTATAACCTAAACTGTACCCTAAACCGTCCCCGTCCCCTAAACCTAACCCTAACTGTAAACCTTACCCAAAGCCTTACCCTAAACCGTCTCCTAATCCTAACCCGTACGCTAACACTAACCCGTACCCTAACACGTACGCTCACCCTAAATCGTTGTCGTACCCTAACCAGTACCCTAAACCGTCCCCGTCCCCTAACCCTAACCCTAACACTAACCCTTACCCGAACCTTACCCTAACACGTCCCCTAATCCTAACCCCTATGCTAACACTAACCCGTACTCTAACACGTATGCTCACCCTAAACTGCTGTTGTACACTAACCTGTACCTTAAACCGTCCACTTTCCCGTGCCCGTCCCCTAACCCTAACCCTAACCCTAAACATTACCCGAAGACTTACCCTAACCTGTCCCCTAATCCTAACCCGTAGGCTATCACTAACCGTACCCTAACATGTACGCTCAACCTAAACTTTTGTCGTACCCTAAACTGTACCCTAAACCATCCCCGTCCCCGTCCCATAATCCTAACCCGTACGCTAACACTAACCCGTACCCTAACACGTACGCTCACCCTAAACCATTGTTGTACGCTAACCTGTACCCTAAACCATCCCCGTCCCCGAACCGTAACCCTAAACCTGACCCTAGACCTAAACGTTATACAAAGCCTTACCGTAACCCGTCCCCTAATCCTAACCCATACGCCAACACTAACCCGTACCCTAACACGTATGCTCACCCTAAACCGTTGTCATACCCTGACCTGTACACTAAACCGTCCCCGTCCCCGTCCTCTAACCCTAACCCTAACCATAACCCTAACCATAACCCTTACCTGAAGCCTTACCCTAAACCGTCCCCTAATCCTAACCCGTATGCTAACACTAACCCGTGCCCTAACACGTACGCTTACCCTAAACCGTTTTTGTACCCTAACCTGTAACCTAAACCATACCCGTCCCCTAACCCTAACCCAAAACCTAACTCTAACCCTAACCCTCACCCGAAGCCTTACCTAAACCCGTCACCAATCCTAACCCTTACGCTATCACGTACGCTCACCCTAAACTGTTGTCGTACACTAACCTGTACCCTAAACCGTCCCCATCCCCTAACCCTAACCCTAACCCTAACCCTATCCCTAACCCTGACCCGAAGCCTTACACTAAACCGTCCCCTAATCCTAACCCGTACGCTAACACTAACCTGTACCCTAACACGTACGCTCACCGTAAACCGTTGTCGTGCCCTAACCTGTACCCTAAACCGTCCCCGTCCCCTAACACTAACCCTAACCCTAACCCTAAACCTAACATTTACCCGAAGCCTTACACTAACCCGTCCACTAATACTAACCCATACGCTAACACTAACCGGTACCCTAACATGTACACTCACCCTAAAACGTTGTCATACCCTAAACTGTACCCTAAACTGTCCCCGTCCCCGTCCCTAACCTTAACCCTAACCCTACCCTTACCCGAAGCCTTACCCTAACGCGTCCATTAATCCTAACCCGTACGCTAACACTAACCCATGCACTAACACGTACGCTCACCCTAAACCTTTGTCGTACGCTAAACTGTACCCTAAACCGTCCCCGTCCCCTAATCCTAACCCTAACCCTAACCCTAACACATACCCGAAGCCTTACCCTAACTCGTCCCCTAATCCTAACCCGTACGCTAACACTAACCCGTACCCTAACATGTACGCTCAGCCTAAACCGTTGTCGTACCCTAACATGTACACTAAACCGTCACCGTCCCCTAACCCTAACCCTAACCCTAACCCTAACCCTAACCCTTACCCGAAGCCTTACCCTAGCCCGTCCCCAATTCTAACCCGTACGCTAACACTAACACGTACCCTAACACGTACACTCAACCTATAGCGTTGTCGTACCCAAACCTGTACCCTACACGGTCCCTGTCCCCTAACCCTAACCCTAACCCTAACCATTACCCGAAGCCTTACGCTAACCTGTCCCCAATCCTAAACTGTACGCTAACACTAATCCGTACCCTAACACGTACGGTTACCCTAAACCGTTGTCATACCCTAACCTGTACCCTAAACCGTCCCCGTCCCCTAACCCTAACCCTAAGCGTTACCCGAATCCTTGCCCTAACAGTCCCCTAATCCTAACCTGTACGCTAACACTAACCCGTACCATAACACGTACGTTCACCCTAAACCGTTGTCGTATCCTAAACTGTACCCTAAACCTTCCCCGTCCCCTTACTCTAACCCTAACCCTAACCCTAACCCTAACCCTTACCCGAAGCCTTACCCTAACCCGTCCCATAATCCTAACCCGTACACTAACACTAACCCGTGCCCTAACACGTACGCTCAACCTAAACTGTTGTCGTACCCTAAACCGTACCCGTCCCCGAACCTTAACCCTAACCCTAACCCTAACCCTTACCCGAAGCCTTAGCCAATCCCGTCCCCTAATGCTAACCCGTAAGCTAACACTAACCCTTGCCCTAACACGTACGCTCACCCTAAAACATTGTCGTACCCTAACCTGTACCCTAAACCTTCCTCGTCCCCTAACCCTAACCCTAACCCTAACCCTAACCCTTACCCGAAGTCTAAACTTAACCCGTCACCTAATCCTAACCCATAAGGTAACACTATCCCGTGCCCTAACACGTACGCTCACCCAAAACCGTTGTCGTACCCTAACCTGTACCCTAAACCGGCCCCGTCCCCGTCCCCTAACCCTAACCCTAACCCTAACACTTACCCGAAGCCTTACCCTAACCCGTCTCCTAATCCTACCCTGTATGCCAACACTAATCCGTACCCTAACACGTACGCTCACCCTAAACCGTTGTTGTCCCCTAAACTGTACCCTAAACCAGCCCCGTCCCCGTCCCCTAACCCTAACCCTAACCCTAACACTTACCCGAAACCTTACCCTAACCCGTCTCCTAATCCTAACCCGTACGCTAACACTAACCCGTACCCTAACATGTACGCTCACCCTAAACCATTGTCGTACCCTTACCTGTACCCTAAACCGTCCCTGTCCCCTAAACCTAACCGTAAGCCGTACCCGAAGCCTTGCCCTAACCGTCACCTAATCCTAACCTGTACGCTAACACTAACCCTTACCCTAACACCTACTCTCAGCCTAAAGCGTTGCGGTACCGTAACCTGTACCCTAAACCATCCCCGTCCCCTAACCCTAACCCTAACCCTAACCCTAACTCTAACACTTACCTGAAGCCTTACCCTAACCCGTCCCCTAATCCCAACCCGTACGCTAACACTAACCCGTGCCCTAACACGTACGTTCACCCTAAACCGTTGTCGTACCCTAACCTGTACCCTAAACCGTCCCCGTCCCCTAACCTTAACCCTAACCCAAACCCTAACCCTTACCCGAAGCCTTACCCTATCCCGTCCCCTATTCCTAACCCGTACGCTAACACTAACCCGTGCCCTAACACGTACACTCACACTAAACCGTTGTTGTACCCTAAACTGTACCCTAAACCGTTCCTATCCCCGTCCGCTAACCCTAAACCTAACCCTTACCAGAAGCCTTACGCTAACCCGTCCCCTAACCCTAAACCGTACGCTAACACTAACCCATACCCTAACACGTACGATCACCCTAAATCGTTGTCGTACCCTAACCTGTACCCTAAACCGTCCCCATCCCCTAACCCTAACCATAACCCTAACCCTAACCCTTACCAGAAGCCTTATCGTAACCCGTCCCCTAATCCTAACCCGTACGCTAACACGAACCCGTACGCTAAAACGTACCCTTACCCTAAACCGTTGTCGTAGCCTAACCTGTACCCTAAACCGTACCCTTCCCCTAACCCTAACCCTAACCCTAACCTTAACCCTAACCCTTACCCGAACCTTACCCTAACCCGTCCCCTAATCCTAACCCGTATGTTAACACTAACCCATACCCTAACACGTATGCTCACCCTAAACTGTTGTTGTACACTAACCTGTACTTTAAATCGTCCCCTTTCCCGTCCCCGTTCCCATCCCCTAACCCTAACCCTAACCCTAACCCTTACCCGAAGCCTTACCCTAACCTGTCCCCTAATCCTAACCCATAGGCTATCACTAACCCATACCCTAACATATACGCTCACCCTAAACCTTTGTCGTACCCTCAACTGTACCCTAAACCATCCCCGTCCCCGTCCACTAACCCTAACCCTAAACCTATCCCTTACCCGTAGCCTTACCCTAAACCGTCCCCTAAGCCTAATCCATATGCTAACACTAACCCATACCCCAACACGTACGCTCACCCTAAAACGTTGTCGTACCCTAAACTGTACCCTAAACTGTCCCCGTCTCTTAACCCTAACCCTAACACTAACCCTTACCCGAAGCCTTACCCTAACCCGTCCCCTTATCCTAACCCGTACACTAACACTAACCCGTACGCTAACACGTACGCTCACCCTAAAACATTGTCGTACCCTAACTTGTACCCTAAACCATCCCCGTCACCTTACCCTAAACCTAAACCTAACCCTTACCCGAAGCCTTACCCTAACCTGTCCCCAATCCTAAACTGTACGCTAACACTTATCCGTACCCTAACACGTACGGTTACCCTAAACCGTTGTCATACCCTAACCTGTACCCTAAACCGTCCCCATCCCCTAACCCTAACCCTAAGCGTTACCCGAATCCTTGCCCTAACAGTCCCCTAATCCTAACCTGTACGCTAACACTAAACCATACCGTAACACGTACGCTCACCCTAAACCGTTGTCGTATCCTAACCTGTACCCTAAACCTTCCCCGTCCCCTTACTCTAAGCCTAACCCTAACCCTAACCCTAACCCTTACCCGAAGCCTTACCCTAACCCGTCCCATAATCCTAACCTGTACACTAACACTAACCCGTGCCCTAACACGTACGCTCAACTTAAACCGTTGTCGTACCCTAAACCGTACCCGTCCCCTAACCTTAACCCTAACCCTAACCCTAACCCTTACCCGAAGCCTTAGCCAATCCCGTCCCCTAATGCTAACCCGTACGCTAACACTAACCCTTGCCCTAACACGTACGCTCACCCTAAAACATTGTCGTACCCTAACCTGTACCCTAAACCTTCCCCGTCCCCTAACCCAAACACTAACCCTAACCCTATCCCTAACCCTTACCCGAAGCCTTACCCTAAACCGTCCCATAATCCTAAACCGTACGCTAACACTAACCTGTACCCTAACACGTACGCTCACCCTAAACCGTTGTCGTACCGTAACCTGTACCCTAAACCGTCCCCGTCCCCTAACTCTAACCCTAACCCTAACCATAAACCTAACCTTTATCCGAAGCCTTACCCTAAGCCATCCACTAATCCTAACCCGTACGCTAACAATAACCCGTACTCTAACACGTACACTCACCCTAAAACGTTGTCATACCCTAAACTGTACCCTAAACCGTCCCCATACCCTAACCCTAACCCTATCCCTAACACTAAACCTTACCCAAAGCCTTACCCTAACCCGTCCCCTAATCCTAACCCGTACGCTAACACTAACCCGTACCCTAACACGTACGCTCACCCTAAACCGATGTTGTACGCTAACCTGTACCCTAAACTGTCCCCGTCCCCGTCCCCGACCCGTAACCCTAACCCTAACCCTTACCCGAAGCCTTACACTAACACGTCCACTAATCTTAACCCGTACGCTAACACTAACCCGTACCCTAACACGTACGCTCACACTAAACCGTTGTCGTACCCTAACCTGTACCCTAAACCGTCCCCGTACCCTAACCCTAACCCTAACACTTACCCAAAGCCTTACTCTAACCCGTCCCCTAATCCTAACCCGTAAGCTCACACTAACCTGTACCCTAACACGTACGCTCACCCTAAACCGTTGTCATACCCTAACCTGTACCCTAAACCGTCCCCGTCCCCTAACCCTAACCCTAACCCTAACCCTTACCCGAAGCCTTACAGTAATCCGTCCCCTAATTCTAACCGGTACGCTAACACTAACACCTACCCTAACACGTACGCTCACCCTAAACTGTTGTCGTACACTAACCTCTACCCTAAACCATTCCTGTCCTCTAACCCTAACCCTAACCCTAACCCTAAACCTAACCCTTACCCGAAGCCTTACTTTAACCCGTCCCCTAATCCTAACCCTTACGCTAACACTAACCCATACTCTAACACGTACGCTCAACATAAACCGTTGACGTACCCTAACCTGTGCCCTAAAACGTCCCCGTCCCCTAACCCTATCCCTAACCCTAACCATAACCCTAACCCTTACCCGAACTTTACGCTAACCCGTCCCCTAATCCTAACCCGTACGCTAACACTATCCCATACCCTAACACGTACGCTCAACCTAAACTGTTGTTGTACACTAACCTGTACCCTAAACCGTCCCCTTCCCCGTCCCCGTCCCCTAACTCTAACTTTAACCCTAAACCTTACCCGAAGCTTTATCCTAACTTGTCCCCAAATACTAACCCGTAGGCTATCACTAACACGTACCCTAACATGTACGGTCACCCTAATCCTTTGTCGTACCCTAACCTGTACCCTAAATCATCCCCGTCCCAGTCCCCTAACCCTAAACCTAAACCTAACCCTATCCCTTACCCGAAGTCTTACCCTAACCCGTCCCCTAATCCTAATCCGTACGCTAACACTAACCCGTACCCTATCATGTACGCTCACCCTAAACCGTTATTGTACCCTAACCTGTACCCTAAACTGTCCCCGTCCCCTAACCATAACCCTAACCCTTACCCGAAGCCTTACCCTAACCCGACTCCTAATCCTAACCCGTGCGCTAACACTAACCCGTACCCTATCATGTACGCTCACCCTAAACCATTGTAATACCCTAACATGTACCCTAAACCATCCCCGTCGCCTAACCCTAACCCTAAACCTAACCCTAAACCTAACCCTTACCCGAAGCCTTACCCTAACCCGTCCCCTAATCCTAACCCATACGCTAACAATAACCCTTGCCCTAACACGTACGTTCACACTAAACCGTTCTCGTACACTAACCTGTACCTTAAACCATCCCCGTACCCTAACCCTTACCCTAACTTTAACCCTAACCCTTACCCGAAGCCTTACTCTAACCCGTCCCATAATCCTAACCCATACGCTTACACTAACCCATACCCTAACACGTACGCTCAACCTAAACCGTTGACGTACTCTAACCTGTACCTTAAACCGTCCCCGTCCCCTAACCCTAACCCTAACCCTAACCATAACCCTTACCCGAAGCCATACTGTATCACATCCCCTAATACTAACCCGTACGCTAACACTAACCCGTACCCTAACACGTACGCTCACCCTAAACCGTTGTCTTACCCTAATCTGTACCCTAAACCGTCCCCGACCCCGTCCCCTAACCCTAACCGTAACCTTAACCCTAAACCTTTCCCGAAGCCTTAAACAAACACGTCCCCTAAACCTAACCCGTACGCTAAAATAAACCGTACCCTAACACGTACGCTCACCCTAAATCGTTGTCGTACACTAACCTGTACCCTAAACCGTCCTCGTCCCCTAACTCTAACCCTAACCCTAACTGTAACCCTAATCCTTACCCGAAATCTTACCCTAACCCGTCACCAATCCTAACCCATACGCTATCACGTACGCTCACCCTAAACCGTTGTCGCACACTAACCTGTACCCTAAACCGTCCCCGTCTCCTAACCCTAACCCTAACCTTAAACCTAACCCTAACCCTTACCCGAATCCTTACCCTAAACCGTCCCCTAATCCTAACCCGTACGCTAACACTAAACCGTACCCTAACACGTACACTCACCCTAAAACGTTGTCATACCCTAAACTGTACCGTAAACCGTCCCCGTCCCCTAACCGTAATCCTAACCCTAACCCTAACCCTTACCCAAAGCCTTACCCTAACTCGTCCCCTAATCCTAACCCGTACGCTAACACTAACCCGTACCCTAACACGTACGCTCACCCTAAACCGTTGTCGTACCCTAACCTCTACCCTAAACCGTTACTGTCCCCTAACCCTAACCCTAACCATAACCCTAACCCTTACCCGAAGCCTTACCCTAACCCATCGCCTAATCGTAACCCGTATGCTAACACTAACCCGTACCCTAACACATACGCTCACCCTAAACCGTTGTCATACCCTAACCTGTACCCTAAACCATCCCCGTCCCCTAACCCTAAACATAACCCTAACCCTAACCCTAACCCTAACCCTTACCCGAAGCCTTACCCTAACCCGTCCACTAATCCTAATCCGTACGCTAACACTAATCCCTGCCCTAACACGTATGCTCACCCTAAAACGTTGTTGTACGCTAACCTGTACCCTAAACCTTCCCCGTCCAATAACCCTAACCCTAAACCTAACCGTAACCCTCACCCGAAGCCTTACCCTAACCCGTCTCCAATCCTAACCCGTACGTTATCACGTACGCTCACTCTAAACTGTTGTCGTACACTAACCTGTACCCTAAACCCTCCCCGTCCCCTAACCCTAACCCTAACCCTAACCCTATCCCTAACCCTTACCCGAAGCCTTACCCTAACCCGTCCACTAATAATAACACGTACGCTAAAACTAACCCGTACCCTAACACGTACACTCACCTTAAAACATTGTCATACCCTAAACTGTACCCTAAACCGTCCCAGTCCCCTAACCCTAACCCTAACCCTAACCCTAACACTTACCCAAAGCCTTACCCTAACCCGTACGCTAACACTAACCTGTACCCTAACACGTACGCTCACACTAAACCGTTGTCGTACCCTCACCTGTACCCTAAACCATCCCCGTCCCCTAATCCTAACCCTAACCCTAACCCTAAACCTTACCCGAAGCCTTACCCTAACCCGTCCCCTAATCCTAACCCGTACGCTAACACTAAACGTTACCCTAACACGTATGATCATCCTAAACCGGTGTCGTACCCTAACCTGTACACTAAACCGTCCCCTAACCCTAATCCTAACCCTAACCCTAACCCTTACCCAAAGCCTTAACCTAACCCGTCCCCAATCCTAACCCGTACGATAACATTAACCCATGCCCTATCACGTACGCTCACCCTAAACGGTTGTCATACCCTAACCTGTACCCTAAACCGTCCCCGTCCCCTAACCCTAACCCTAACCCTAACGCTAACCCTAAACCTAACCCTAACACTTACCCGAAACCTTTCCCTAACCCGTCCAATAATCCTAACCCGTACGCTCACACTAACCCGTTACCTAACACGTACGATCACCCTAAACCGCTGTCATCCCCTAACCTGTACCTTAAACCGTCCCCGTCCCGGTCCCCTAACCCTAACCCTAACCCTAACCCTAAACCTTACGCAAAGCCTTAACCTCTCTGGTCCCCTAATCCTAACCCGTACGATAACACTAACCCATACCCTAACAAGTACGCTCACACTAAACCATTGTTCTACACTAACCTGTACCCTAAACCATCACTGTCCCCTTACCCTAACCCTAACACTTACCCTAACCCTTACCCGAAGCCTTACACTAACCCGTCCCCTAACCCTAACCCGTACGCTAACACGAACCCATACCCTAACACGTACGCTCAACCTAAAGCATTGTCGTACCCTAACCTGTACCCTAAACCTTCCCCGTCCCCTAACCCTAACCCTAACCCTAAACCTAAACCTAACCCTTACCCGAAGCCTCACCCTAACACGTCCCATAATCCTAACCCGTATGCTAACACTAACCCGTACCCTAACACGTACGCTCAACCTAAACCTTTGTTGTACCCTAACCTGTACCCTAGACCGTCCCCGTCCCCTAACGCTAACCCTAACCGTTACCTTAAGCCTTACCCTAACCCGTCCCCTAAACCTAACCCGTACGATAACACTAATCCGTACCCTAACACGTTCGCTCACCCTAAACCAATTTCGTACACTAACCTGTACCCTAAACCATTCTCGTCCCCTAACCCTAACCCTAACCATAACCCTAACACTAAACATTGTGCGAAACCTTACCCTAACCCGTCCCCTAATCCTAAACCGTACGCTAAAACTAACACGGACCCTAACACGTACGCTCACCCTAAACCATTGACGTACCCTAACCTGTACCCTAAAACGTCCCCGTCCCCTAACCCTAACCCTAACCCTAACCCTACCCATAACCCGAAGCCTTACCCTAACCCGTCCTCTAATCCTAACCCGTACGCTAACTCTAACCTGTACCCTAACACGTACGCTCACACTAAACTGTTGTCGTACACTAACCTGTACCCTATACCGTCCCCATCCCCTAACCCTAACCCTAACCCTAACCCTAAACCTTACCCGAAGCCTTACCCTAACCCATCCCCTAATCCCAACCCGTACGCTAACTCTAATCCGTACCCTAACACGTACGCTCACACTAAAACGTTGTCTTACCCTAATCTGTACCCTAAACCGTCCTCGTACCCTAACCCTAACCCTAACCCTAACCGTAACCCTAACCCTAATCCGAAGCCTTACCCTAAACCGTACCCTAATCCTAAACCGTACGCTAACACTAAACCGTACCCTAACACGTACACTAACCCTAAAACTTTGTCATACCCTAAACTGTACGCTAAACCGTCCCCGTCCCCGCCCCCTAACCCTAACCTTAACCCTAACCCTTACCCAAAGCCTTACCCTAACTCGTCCCCTAATCCTAACCCGTACGCTAACACTAACCCATACCCTAAAACGTACGCTCACCCTAATCCATTGTCGTACCCTAACCTGTACCCTAAACCGTCCCCGTCCCCTAACCCTAACCCTAACCCTAACCCTAACCCTAACCCTAACCCATACCCGAAGCCTTACACTAACTCGTCTACTAAACCTAATCCGTATGCTAACACTAATCCCTGCCCTAACACGTACGCTCACCCTAAACCGTTGTCGTACGCTAACCTGTACACTAAACCGTCCCCGTCCCCTAACCCTAACCCTAACCCTAACCCTAAGCCTTACCGGAAGCCTTACCCTAACCCGTCCCCTAATCCTAACCCGTACCCTAACACTAATCTGTACCCTAACATATACGCTCACCCTTTACCGTTGTCGTACCCTAACCTGTACCCTAAACCGTCCCTGTCCCCTAACCCTAACCCTAACCCTAACCCTTACCCGAAGCCTTACCCTAACCCGTCCCCTAATCCTAACCCGTATGCTAACACTAAACCATAGCCTAACACGTACGCTCACCCTAAACCGTTGTCGTACACTAACCTGTACCCTAAACAGTCCCCGTCCCCTAACCCTAACCTTAACCCTAACCCTAACCCTTACCCGAAGCCTTACCCTAAACTGTCCCCTAACCCTAACCTGTACGCTAACACTAACCCGTGCCCTAACACGTACGCTCACCCTAAACCGTTGTCGTAACCTAACCTGTACCCTAAACCGTCCCCTAACCCTAAACCTAAACCTAAACCTAACCCTAACCCTAACCTAACCCTAACCCTAACCCTAAACCTAAACCTAACCCTAACCCTAACACCTAACCCTAACCCTAACCCTAACCCTAACTCTAACCCTAACCGTAACACCTAAACCTAACCCCTAACCCTAACCCTAACCCTAAACCTAACCCTAACCCTAACCCCTAACCCTAAACCGAAACCTAACCGTAACCCTAACCCTAACCCTAACCCTAACCCTAAACCCTAACCCTAACCCTAACACTAACACTAACCCTAACCCTAAACCCTAACCCTAACCCTAACCCTAACCCTAACCCTAAACCCTAACCCTAACCCTAACCCTAACACTAACCCTAACCCTAACCCTAACCCTAACCCTTACCCGAAGCCTTACCCTCACCCGTCCCCTAATCCTAACCCGTACGCTAACACTAACCCGTACTCTAACACGTACGCTCACCCTAAACCGTTGTCGTACCCTAACCTGTACCCTAAACCGTCCCCGTCCCCGTCCCCTAGCCCTAACCCTAACCCTAACCTTAACCCTTACCCGAAGTCTTACACTAACACGTCCCTTAATCCTAACCCGTACGCTAACACTAATCCTTACCCTAACACGTACTCTCACCCTAAAACCTTGTTGTACCCTAACATGTACCCTAAACCATCCCCGTCCCCTAACCCTAACCCTAACCATAACCCTAACCCTAACCCTTACCCGAAGTCTAAACTTAACCCGTCCCCTAATCCTAACCCGTACGGAAACACTAACCCGTGCCCTAACACGTACGCTCACCCTAAAACGTTGTTGTACCCTAACCTGTACCCTAAACCGTCCCACTCCCCTAACCCTAACCCTAACCCTAACCCTAACCCTTACCCGAAGCCTTACACTAACCCGTCCCCTAATCCTAACCCGTACGCCAACACTAATCCGTACCCTAACACGTATGCTCACGCTTAACCGTTGTTGTCCCCTAACCTGTACCCTAAACCATCCCCGTCCCCTAACTCTAACCCTAACCCTAACCCTAACACTTAACCAAAGCCTTACCCTAACCCGTCTCCTAATCCTAACCCATACGCTAACACTAACCCGTACCCTAACACGTATTCTCACCCTAAACCATTGTCGTACCCTAACCTGTACCCTAAGCCGTACCCGTCCCCTAACCCTAACCCTAAGCCGTACCCGAAGCTTTGCCCTAACGGTCCCCTAATTGTAAACTGTACGCTAACACTAACCCGTACCTTAACACGTACGCTCACCCTAAACTTTTGTCGTACACTAACCTGTACCCTGCACCGTCCCCGTCCCCTAACCCTAACCGTAACCCTAAACATACCCGAAGCTTTACCCTAACCCGTCCCCTAATCCTAACCCGTACGCTAACACTAACCCATACCCTAACACGTACGCTCACCCTAAACCGTTGTCGTATCCTAACCTGTACCCTAAACCGTCCCCATCCCCGTCCCCGTCCCCTAACCCTAACGCTAAACCTAACCCTAACCCGAAGCCTTACCCTAACACGTCCACTAACCCTAACCCGTACGCTAACACTAACACTTGCCTTAACACATACGCTCACCCTAAACCGTTGTCGTACCCTAACCTGTACCCTAAACCGTCCCCATCCCCGTCCCCGTCCCCTAACCCTAACCCTAAACCTAACTCTTACCCGAAGCCTTAACCTAACCCGTCCCCTAATCCTAAACCGTACGCTAACACTAACCCATACACTAACACGTACGCTCACCCTAAACAGTTGTCGTACCCTAACCTGTACCCTAAAGCATCCCCGTCCCCAATCCTAACCGTAACCGTAACCCTAACCCTTACTCTAAGTCTTAACCTAACCCGTCCCCTAATCCTAACACGTAGGCTAACACTAACCCATACCCTAACATGTAGGCCCACCCTAAACCGTTGTCGTACCCTAACCTTACCCTAAACGGTCCCCGTCCCCTAACCCTAACCCTAAACCTAACCCTAAACCTTACCCGAAGCCTTACCCTAACCCGTCCCCTAATCCTAACCTGTACGCTAACACAAACCCGTACCCTTACACGTACGCTCACCCTATATGGTTGTCGTACCCAAACCTGTACCCTACACGGTCCCCGTCCCCTAACCCTAACCCTAACCCTTAACCGAAGCCTTACCCTAACCTGTCTCCAATCCTAACCCGTACGCTAACACGAACCCATACCCTAACACGTACGGTTATCCTAAACCGTTGTCGTACCCTAACCTGTACCCTAAACCGTCCCCGTCCCCTAACCCTAAACCTAAGCGTTACCCGAATCCTTGCCCTAACAGTCCCCTAATCCTAACCTGTACGCTAACAGTCACCCGTACCCTAACATGTACGCTCACCCTAAACCGTTGTCGTATCCTAACCTGTACCCTAAACCTTCCCCGTCCCCTAACTCTAACCCTAACCCTAACCCTAACCCTAACCCTTACCCGAAGCCTTACCCTAACCTGTCGCCTAACCCCAACCCGTACGCTATCACTAACCCGTGCCCTAACACGTACGCTCAACCTAAACCATTGTCGAACCCTAACCTGTACCTTAAACCGTCCCCGTCCCCTAACCTTAACCCTAACCCTAACCCTAACCCTTACCCGAAGCCTTAACCTATCCCGTCCCCTAATGCTAACCCGTACGCTAACACTAACCCATGCCCTAACACGTACGCTCACCCTAAAACATTGTAGTACCCTAACATGTACCCTAAGCCTAACCCTAACCCTAACCCTAACCCTAACCCTTACCCGAAGTCTAAACTTAACCCGTCACCTAATCCTAACCTGTACGGTAACACTAACCCGTGCCCTAACACGTATGCTCACCCAAAACGGTTGTCGTACCCTAACCTGTACCCTAAACCGTCCTCGTCCCCTAACCCTAACCCTAACCCTAACCGTAAACCTTACCCGAAGCCTTTCCTAACCCGTCCCTTAATCCTAACCCGTATGCCAACACTAATCCGTACCGTAACACGTATGCTCACCCTAAACCATTGTCGTACCCTAAACAGTACCCTAAACCGTCCCTGTCCCCTAACCTTAACCCTAACCCTAACCCTAACCCTTAACCGAAGCCTTACCCTATCCCGTCCACTAATCCTAACCCGTACGCTAACACTAACCCGTGCCCTAACACGTACGCTCACCCTAAATCGTTGACGTACCATAACCTGTACCCAAAACCGTTCCCGTCCCCGTCCGCTAACCCTAACCCTAACCCTTACCAGAAGCCTTACGCTAACCCGTCACCTAACCCTAAACCGTACGCTAACACTAACCCGTACCCTAACACGTACGATCACCCTAAACCGTTGTCGTACCCTAACCTGTACCCTAAACCGTCCCTATCCCCTAACCCTAACCCTAACCCTAACCCTAACCCTTACCAGAAGCCTTATCGTAACCCATCCCCTAATCCTGTACCGTACGCTAACACTAACCCGTACCCTAACACGTACGCTCACACTAAACCGTTGTCGTACCCTAACCTGTACCCTAAACCGTCCCTGTCTGCTAACCCTAACCCTAACCCTACCCTAACCCTTACCCGAAGCCTTAACCTAACCCGTCCCCTAACCCTAACCCGTACGTTAACACTAAACCGTACCCTAAAACGTATGCTCACCCTAAACCGTTGTCGTAACCTAAGCTGTACCCTAAACCGTCCCCGTCCCCTAACGCTAACCCTAACCCAATCCCTAACCCTAAACCTTACCCGCAGCCTTAGGCTAACCCGTCCCCTAATCCTAACCCGTACGCTAACACTAACCCGTACCCTAACACGTACGCTCACCCTAAACCGTAGTCATACCCTAATCTGTACCCTAAACCGTCCCCGTCCCCGTCCCCTACTCCCTAAAACTAACCCTAACCCTAACCCTTTCCCGAAGCCTTACCCTAACACGTCCCCTAATCCTAACCCGTACGCTAACACTAACCCGTACCCTAACACGTACAATTACCCTAAACCGTTTTCGTACCCTAATCTGTACCCTAAACCGTCCCCGTCCTCTAACCCTAACCCTAACCCTTATCCGAAGCCTTACCCTAACCCGTCACGAATCCTAACCCGTACGCTATCACGTACGCTCACCCTAAACTGTTGTCGTACACTAACCTGTACCGTAAACTGTCCCCGTCCCTTTAACCTAAGCCTTACCGGAAGCCTTACTCTAACCCGTCCCCTAATCCTAACCCGTACCCTAACACTAATCTGTACCCTAACACGTATGCTCACCCTAAGCCATTGTCGTACCCTAACATGTACCCTAAACCATACCCATCCCCTAACCCTAACACTAATCCTAACCCTAACCCTAACCCTAACCCTTACCCGAAGCCTTACCCTAACCCGTCCCCTAATCCTAACCCGTACGCTAACACTAACCCGTGCCCTAAGACGTACGCTCACACTAAACCGTTGTCTTACCCTAATCTGTAGCCTAAACCGTCCCCTAACCCTAACCCTAACCCTAACCCTAACCCTTACCCGAAGCCTTACCATAAACCGTCCCCTAATCCTAAGTCTTACGCTAACACTAAACCATACTCTAACACATACGTTCACCCTAAACCGTTTTCGTACCCTAACCTGTACCCTAAACCGTCCCCTTCCCCGTCCCCGTCCCCTAACACTAACCCTAACCCTTACCCGAAGCCTTACTGTAACCCGTCCCATAATCCTAACCCGTACGCTAACACTAACCCGTATCCTAAAACATATGCTCCCCCTAAATCGTTGTCGTACCCTAACCTGTACCCTAAACCATCGCCGTCACCTAACCCTAACCCTAACCCTAACCCTAACCCTTACCCGAAGCCTTACCTAACCCGTCCCCTAATCCTAACCCGTACGCTAACACTAAACTCTACGCTAACACGTATGCTCGCCCTAAACCGTTGTCGTACACTAACCTGTACCCTAAACCGTCCCCGTCCCCTAACCCTCACCCTAACCCTAACCCTAACCCTTACCCGAAGCATTATACTAACCCGTCCCTTAATCCTAACCCAGACGCTAACACTAACACGAACCCTAACACGTATGCTCACCCTAAACCATTGTCATACACTAACCTGTACCCTAAACCGTCCCCGTCCCCGTTCCCTAACCCTAACCCTAACGCTAATCCTTACCCGAAGCCTTACCCTAACCCGCCCCCTAAACCTCACCCGTACGCTAACACTAACCTGTACCCTAACACGTACCCTCACCCTAAACCGTTGTTGTACACTAACCTGTACCCTAAAGTGTCCCCGTCCCCTAACCCTAACCCTAACCCTAACCCTACCACTAACACTTACCCGAAGCCTTACCCTAACCCGTCCCCTAATCCTAACCCGTACGCTAACACTAACACGTACCCTAACACGTATGCTCACCCTAAACCGTTGTCGTACCCTAACCTGTACCCTAAACCGTCCCCATCACCTAACCCTAACCATAACACTAACCCTAACACTAAACCTTACCTGAAGCCTTACCCTAAACCGTCCCCTAATCCTAACCCGTACTCTAACACTAATCTGTAACCTAACTCGTACGCTCACCCTAAACCGTTGTCGTACCCTAACCTGTACCCTTAACCATCCCCGTCCCCGTCCCCTAACCCTAACCCTAACCCTAAACCTATCCCTTACCCGAAGCCTTACCCTAACTCGTCCCCTAATCCGAACCCGTACGCTAACACTAACCCATACCCTAACACGTATGCTCACCCTAAACCGTTGTCGTACACTAAACTGTACCCTAAACCGTACCCGTCCCCTAACACTAACCCTAACCTTAACCGTAACCCTAACCCTTACCCGAAACCTTAAACTAACCCGTTCCCTATTCCTAACCCGTACGCTAACATTAACCCATACCCTAACACTTACGCTCACCGTAAACCGTTGTAGTACCCTAAACTGTACCCTAAACCGTCCCAGTCCCCTAACCCTAACCCTAACCCTTACCCGAAGCCTTACCGTAACCCGTCCCCTAATCCTAATCCGTATGCTAACACTAACCGTACCCTAACATGTACGCTCAACCTAAACCACTGTCGTACCCTAACCTGTACCCTAAACCGTCCCCATCCCCTAACCCTAACCCTAACACAAACCCTAACCCTAAACCTTACCCGAAGCCTTACCTTAAACCGTCCCCTATTCCTAACACGTACGCTAACACTAACCCGTACACTAACACGTACGCTCACCCTAAACCGTTGTCGTACCGTAATCTGTACCCTAAACCGTCCCCGTCCCCGTCCCCTACTCCCTAAACCTAACCCTAACCCTAACCCTTTCCCGAAGCCTTACCCTAACACATCCCCAATCCTAACCCGTACGCTAACACTAAACCGTACCCTAACACGTACGCTGAACCTAAACCGTTGTCGTACCCTAATCTGTACCCTAAACCGTCCCCGTCCGCTAACCCTAACCCTAACCCTAACCTTAACCCTAACCCTTACCCGAAGCCTTACCCTAACCCTTCATCAATCCTAACCCGTACGCTATCACGTACGCTCACCCTAAACAGTTGTCGTACACTAACCTGTACCCTAAGCCTTCCCCATCCCCTAACCCTAACCCTAACCCTTACCCTATCCTTAACCCTTACCCGAAGCCTTACACTAAACCATCCCCTAATCCTAACCCGTACGCTAACACTAACCTGTACCCTAACATGTACACTCAACCTAAACCGTTGTCGTACACTAACCTGTACCCTAAAACGTCCTGGTCCCCTAACTGTAATCCTATCCCTAAACCTAACCTTTACCCGAAGCCTTACCCTAACCCGTCCCCTAATCCTTACCCGTACGCTAACACTAACCCGTGCCGTAACACGTACGCTCACCCTAAAACGTCGTACCCTAACATGTACACTAAACCGTCCCCTACCCCGTCCCCATCCCCGTCCCCTAACCCTAACCCTAACCTGTACCCTAAACAATCCCCGTCCCCGTCCCCTAACCCTAACCCTAACCCTAAACCTATCCCTTACCCGAAGCCTTACCCTAAGTCGTCCCCTAATCCTAACCCGTACGCTAACACTAACCCATACACTAACACGTACGCTCCCCCTAAACCGTTATCGTACCCTAACCTGTACCCTAAACCGTCCCCGTCCCCTAACCCTAACCCTAACCCTTACCCTAAACCTTACCCTAAGTCTTAACCTAACCCGTCCCCTAATCCTAACTCGTAGGCTAACACTAACCCGTACCCTAACACGTAGGCTCACCCTAAACCGTTGTCATACCCTAATCTTACCCTAAACCGTCCCCGTCCCCTAACCCTAACCCTAATCCTAACCCTAACCCTTACCCGAAGCCTTACCCTAACCCATTGCCTAATCCTAACCCGTACACTAACACTAACACGTACCCTAACACATACACTCACCCTATACCGTTGTCGTACCCAAACCTGTACCCTACACGGTCCCCGTCCCCTAACCCTAACCCTAACCCTAACCCTTACCCGAAGCCTTACCCTAACCTGTCCCCAATCCTAACCCGTATGCTAACACTAACCCGTACCCTAACACGTACGCTCACCCTAAACCGTTGTCGTACCCTAACCTGTACCCTAGACCGTCCCCGTCCCCTAACCCTAACCCTAACCCTAACCCTAACCATTACCTTAAACCTTACCCTAACCCGTTCCCTCATCCTAACCCGTATGCTAACAATAATCCGTACCCTACACGTTCGCTCACCCTAAACCGATGTCGTACCCTAACCTGTACCCTAAACCGTCCTCGTCCCCTAACCCTAACCATAACCGTAACCCTAACACTAACCATTACCCGCAGCCTTACCCTAACCCGTCCCCTAATCCTAACCCGTACGCTAAAACTAACACGTACCCTAACACGTACGCTCACCCAAAACCGTTGACATACCCTAACCTGTACCCTAAACCGTCCCCATCCCCTAACCCTAAACCTAACCCTAACGCTATACATAACCGGAAGCCTTACTCTAAACCGTCCCCTAATCCTCAACCCTACGCTAACACTAACCCATACCCTAACACGTACGCTCACCCTAAACCGTTGTCGTACCCTAACCTGTACCCTAAACCGTCCCCGTCCCCTAACCCTAACCCTAACCCTAACCGTAACACTAACCCTTACCCAAAGCCTTACCCTAACCCGTCCCCTAATCCTAAACCGTACGCTAACACTAACCCGTACCCTAACACATACCCTCACTCTAAACCGTTGTCGTACACTAACCTTTACCCTAAACGGTCCCTGTCCCCTAACCCTCTCCATAACCCTAAACCTAACTCTTACCCGAAGCCTTACCCTAACGCGTCACCGAATCCTAACCCATACGCTAACACTAACCCGTACCCTAACACATACACTCACCCTAAACCGTTGTCGTACCTTAACCTGTACCCTAAACCGTCCCCATCCCATAACACTAACCCTAACCCTAACCCTAGCCCTAACCCTTACCCGAAGCCTTACACTAACCCGTCCCCTAAATCTAACACGTACACTAACACTAACCCGTGCCCTAACACGTACGCTCACCCTAAACCGTTGTCGTACACTAACATGTACCCTAAACCGTCCCTGTCCCCTAACCCTAACCCTAACACTAACCCTTACCCGAAGCCTTACTCTAACCCGTTCCCTAATCCTAACCCGTACGCTAACACTAACCCATAGGCTAACACGTACGCTCACCATAAACCGTTGTCGTACCCTAACCTGTACCGTAAACCGTCCCCATCCCTTTCCCATAACCCTAACCATAACACTTACCCAAAGCCTTACACTAACCCGTCCCCTAATCCTAACCCGTACGCTAACACTAACCCGTACTCTAACATGTACACTCACCATAAACCCTTGTCGTACCCTAACCTGTACCCTAAACCGTCCCCGTCTCCTAACCCTAACCCTAACCCTTACCCAAAGTCTTACCCTAACCCGTCCCCTAATCCTAACCTGTACGCTAACACTAAGCTGTACCCTAACACGTACGCTCACCCTAAACCTTTCTCGTACCCTAACCTGTACACTAAACTGTCCCCGTACCTGTCCCCATCCCCTAACACTAACCCTATCCCTAAACCTTACCCGAAGCCTTACCCTAACCCGTCCCCTAATCCTAACCCGTATGCTAACACTAAACCATACCCTAAAACGTATGCTCACCCTAAACCGTTGTCGTAACCTAATCTGTACCCTAAACCATCCCCATCCTCTAACCCTAACCCTAACCCTTATCCGAAGCCTTACCCTAACCCGTCACGAATCCTAACCCGTACGCTATCACGTACGCTCACCCTAAACTGTTGTTGTACACTAACCTGTACCGTAAACTCTCCCCGTCCCTTTACCCTAAGCTTTACCGGAAGCCTTACTATAACCTGTCCCCTAACCCTAACCAGTACCGTAACACTAATCCGTACCCTAACACGTACGCTCACCCTAAACCATTGTCGTACCCTAACATGTACCCTAAACCATACCCATCCCCTAAACCTAACACTAATCCTAACCCTAACCCTAACCCTTACCCGAAGCCTTACCCTAACCTGTCCCCTAATCCTAACCCGTACGCTAACACTAACCCATGCCCTAACACGTATGCTCACCCTAAAACGTTGTCGTACCCTAAACTGTACCCTAAACCGTCCCCTAACCCTAACCCTAACCCTAACCCTTACCCGAAGCCTTACCCTAACCCGTCCCCTAATCCTAAGCCTTACGCTAACACTAAACCGTACTCTAACACGTACGCTCACCCTAAACCGTTTTCGTACCCTAACCTGAACCCTAAACCGTCCCCTTCCCCGTCCCCGTCCCCTAACCCTAACCCTAACCCTAACCCTAAACCTTACCCGAAGCCTTACACTAACCCGTCCCCTAATCCTAACCCGTACGCTAACACTAACCCGTGCCCTAACACGTACGCTCACCCTAAACCGTTGTCGTACTCTAACCTGTATCCTAAACCGTCACCGTCCCCTAACCCTAACCCTAACCTTAACCCTAAGCCTAACCCTTACCCGAAGCCTTACCCTAACCCGTCCCCTAATCCTAACATGTACGCTAACACTAACCCGTACCATAACACGTACGCTCACCCTAAACCTTGGTCGTATGCGAACCTGTACCCTAAACCATCCCCATCCCCTAACCCTAACCCTAAACCTAACCCTAAATCTAACCCGTATCCGAAGCCTTAACCTAACCCGCCCCCAATCTTAAACCGTACGCTAACACTAACCTTTGCCCTAAAACGTATGCTCAGCCTAAACCGTTGGCGTACTCTAACCTGTACCCTAAACCGTCCCCGTACCATAACCCTAACCCTTACCCGAAACCGTACCCTATCCCGTCCCCTAATCCTAACCCGTACGCAAACACTAACCTGTACCCTAACACGTACGCTCACCCTAAACCGTTGTCGTACACTAACCTGTACCCTAAACCGTGCCCGTCCCCGTCTCCTAACCCTAACCCTGACCCTAAACCTAACACTAACCCGTACCCGAAGCCTTACCCTAACCCGTCCCCTAATCCTAATCCGTACGCTAACACTAACCCGTACCCTAACACGTACGCTCACCCTAAACGGTTGTCGTACCCTAACCTGTACTCTAAACTGTCCCTGTCCCCGGCCACTAACCATAACCCTAACCCTAATCCTAACCCTAACCCTTACCCGAAGCCTTACCATAACCCGTCACCTAATCCTAACCCGTACGCTAACACTAACACGTACCCTAACACGTACACTCACCCTAAACAGTTGTCATACCCTAACCTGTACCCTAAACCGTCCCCGTCCCCTAACCATAACCCTAACCCTAACCCTAATGCTAACCCTTACCCGAAGCCTTACACTAAACCGTCCCCTAATCCTAACCCATACGCAAACACTAACCCGTACTCTAAAACCTGCGCTCACCCTAAACCGTTGTCGTACCCTAACCTGTACCCTAAACCGTCCCTGTCCCCGTCCCCGTCCCCTAACCCTAACCTTATCCCTAACACTTACCCGAAGCCTTACCCTAACCTGTCCCCTAATCCTAATCCGTAAGCTAACACTAACCTGTACCCTAACACGTACGCTCACCCTAAACAGTTGTCGTACCCTAACCTGTACCCTAAACCATCCCCGTCCCCTAACCCTAACCCTAACCCTAACCCTAAGCCTAACCCTTACCCAAAACCTTACCCTAACCCATCCCCAAATCCTAACCCGTACCCTAACACTAAGCGATGCCCTAACACGTACGCTCACCCTAATCTGTTGTTGTACACTAACCTGTACTGTAAACCGTCCCCGTCCCCTAACCCTTACCCTAAAACTTACCCGAAGCCTTACCGTAAACCGTCCCCTAATCCTAACCCGTACGCTAACACTAACTCGTACCCTAACACGTACGCTCATCCTAAACCGTTGTTGTACCCTAACCTGTACCCTAAACCGTCCCAATCCCCTAACCCTAACCCTAACCCAAATCCTAACCCTTACACGAAGCCTTACCCTAACACGTCCCGTAATCCTAACCCGTACGCTAACACTAACCCGTACCCTAACACGTACGCTCAACCTAAACCGTTGTCGTATCCTAACCTGTACCCTAAACTGCCCCCGTACCCGTCCCCTATCCCTAACCCTAACCCTAAGCCTAAACCTTACTCAAAGCCTTACATTAACACGTCCCCTAATCCTAACCCGTATGCTAACACTAAACCATGCCCTAACACGTACGCTCACCCTAAACTGTTGTTGTACCCTAACCTGTACATTAAACCGTCCCCGTCCCCGTCCCTGTCCCCTAAAACTAACCCTAACCCTAACCCTTACCCGTAGCCTTACCCTAACCCGTCCCATAATCCTAACCCGTACGCTAACAATAAACCGTACCCTAACACATACGCTCACCTTAAATCGTTGTCATACTCTAACATGTACCCTAAACCATCCCCGTCCCCTAACCCTAACCCTAACCCTAAACTTAACCCTTAACCGAAGCCTTAACCTAACCCGTCCCCTAATCCTAAACCGTAGGCTAACAATAACCCGTACACTAACACGTGCACTCACCCTAAACCGTTGTCGTACACTAACCTGCACCCTAAACCATCCCCATCCCCTAACCCTAACCCTAACCATAACCCTAGCCCTTACACGAAGCCTTACCTTAACCCGTACCCTAATCCTAAACCGTACGCTAAAACTAATACGTACCCTAACACGTACGCTCACCCTAAACCGTTGTCCTACCCTAACCTGTACCCTAAACCGTCCCCATCCCCTAACCCTAACCCTAACTCTAAACCTAACCCTTACCCGAAGCCTTACCCTAATCCGTTCCCTAATCCTAATCCGAACGCTAACACTAACCCGTACCCTAACACGTACGCTCACCATAAACCGTTGTCCTACCCGAACCTGTACCCAAAACCGTCCCCGTCCCCTAACCCTAACCCTAACCCTAACGCTTACGGAAGCCTTACCCTAACACGTCCCCTAATCCTATCACGTACGCTAATATTAACCCGTACCCTAACACGTACTCTCACGCTAAACCGTTGTCGTACCCTAACCTGTACCCTAAACTGTCCCCGTCCCCGTCCCCTAACCCTAAGCCTAACCCTAAACCTAACCTTCCCCGAAGGCTTACCCTAACACGTCCCTTAATCCTAACCCGTACGCTAACTCTAACGCGTACCCTAACACGTACGCTCATCCTAAACCATTGTCGTACCCTAACCTGTACCCTAAACCGTCCCCATCCCCTAACCTTAACCCTAACCCAAACCCTGACCCTTACACGAAGCCTTCCCTAACACGTCCCCTAATCCTAACCCATACGCTAACACTAACCCGTACCCTAACACGTACGCTCAACCTAAACCGTTGTCGTACCCTAAACTCTACCCTAAACTGCCCCTGTACCCGTCCCCTAACCCTAACCCTAAGCCTAAACTTTACCCAAAGCCTTACACTAACACGTCCCCTAATCCTAACCCGTATGCTAACACTAAACCGTGCCCTAACACGTACGCTCAACCTAATCCGTTGTCGTACCCTAACCTGTACCCTAAACCGTCCCCGTCCCCTAACCCTAACCCTCACCCTAACCATAACTCTAAACCTTACCCGAAGCCTTACCCTAAACCGTCCCCTAATCCTAACCCGTACGCTAACACTAACCCGTACCCTAACACGTACGCTCACCATAAACCGTTGTCGTACCCTAACCTGTACTCTAAACCATCCCCGTCCCCATCCCCTAACCCTAACCCTAACCCTAACTCTTACCCGAAACCTTACACTAACCCGTCCCCTAATCCTAAATCGTACGCTAACACTAAGCCGTACCCTAAGATGTACGCTCACCCTAAACCATTGTCGTACACTATCCTGTTCCCTAAACCGTCCCCGCCCCCTAACCCTCACCCTAACCCTAAGACTAACCCTCATCCTTACCCGAAGCCTTACCCTAACCCGTCCCCTAATCTGAACCTGTACGCTAACAATAACCCATGCCCTAACTCGTACGCTCACCCTAAACCATTGTCGTACCCTAACTGGTACACTAAACCGTCCCCGTCCCCTAACCCTAACCCTAACACAAACCCTAACCCTTACCCGAAGCATTACCCTAACCCGTCCCATAATCCGCACACGTACGCTAACACTAACCCGTACCCTAACACGTACACTCAGCCTAAACCGTTGTCGTACTTTAACCTGTACCCTAAACCGTCCCCATCCCGTAACCCTAACCCTAACCCTAACCCTAACCCTTACCCGAAGCCTTACCCTAACCCGTCCCCTAAATCTAACACGTACACTAACACTGACCCGTGCCCTAACACGTACGCTCACCCTAAACCGTTGTCGTACACTAACATGTACCCTAAACCGTCCCCGTCCCCTAACCCTAACCCTAACACCAACCCTTACCCGAAGCCTTACTCTAACCCGTTCCCTAATCCTAACCCGTACGCTAACAGTAACCCGTAGGCTAACACGTACGCTCACCCTAAACCGTTGTCGTACCCTAACCTGTACCCTAAACCGTCCCCGTCCCTTTCCCCTAACCCTAACCATAACACTTACCCGAAGCCTTACACTAACCCGTCCCCTAATCCTAACCCGTACGCTAACACTAACCCGTACTCTAACATGTACGCTCACCATAAACCCTTGTCGTACCCTAACCTGTACCCTAAACCGTCCCCGTCTCCTAACCCTAACCCTAACCCTTACCCGAAGTCGTACCCTAACCCGTCCCCTAATGCTAACCCGTACGCTAACACTAAGCTGTACCCTAACACGTACGCTCACCCTAAACCTTTGTTGTACACTAACCTGTACACTAAACCGTCCCCATACCCGTCCCCATCCCCTAACACTAACCCTAACCCTAAACCTTACCCGAAGCCTTACCCTAACCCGTCCCCTAATCCTAACCCGTACGCTAACAATAAACCGTACGCTAACACGTACGCTCACCCTACACCGTTGTCATACCCTAACCTGTACCCTAAACCGTCCCCGTCCCCTAACCCTAACCCTAACTCTAAACCTAACCCTTACCCGAAGCCATACCCTAATCCGTTCCCGAATCCTAAACCGTACGCTAACACTAACCCGTAACCTAACACGTACGCTCACCATAAACTGTTTTCGTACCCTAACCTGTACCCTAAACCGTCCCTGTCCCCTAACGCTAACCCTAACCCTAACCCTTACCCGAAGCCTTACTCTAAACTGTCCCCTAATCCTAACACGTACGCTAAAGCTAGCCCGTACCCTAACACGTACGTTCACGCTAAACCGTTGTCGTACCCTAACCTGTACCCTAAACCGTCCCCATCCCCGTCCCCTAACCCTAACCCTAACCCTAAATCTAACCCTTACCCATAGCCTTAAACTAACACGTCCCCTAATCCTAATCCGTACGCTAACACTAACACGTACCCTAACACGTACGCTCACCCCAAAACGTTGTTGTACCCTAACGAGTACCCTAAACCTTCCCCATCCCCTAACCCTAATCCTAACCCAAACCCTAACCCTTACACGAAGCCTTACCCTAACACGTCCCCTAATCCTAACCCGTACGCTAACAATAAGCCATACCCTAACACGTACGCTCAACCTAAACCGTTGTCGTACACTAAACTGTACCCTAAATCGTCCCCGTCCCCAAACCCTAACCCTAACCGTAACCCTAACCCTAAACCTTACTCGAAGCCTTACCCTAACCCGTCCCCTAATCCTAACCCGTATGCTAACACTAACCCGTGCCCTAACACGTACGCTCACCCTACACCATTTTCATACCCTAACCTGTACCCTAAACCGTCCCCATCCCCTAACCCTAACCCTAACCCTAACTCTAAACCTAACCCTTACCCGAAGCCGTACCCTAATCCGTTCCCGAATCCTAAACCGTATGCTAACACTAAACCGTAACCTAACACGTATGCTCACCATAAACTGTTTTCGTACCCTAACCTGTACCCTAAACCGTCCCCGTCCCCTAACACTAACCCTAACCCTAACCATTACCCGAAGCCTTACCCTAACCCGTCCCCTAATCCTAACCCGTATGCTAACACTAACCCGTGCCCTAACACGTACGCTCACCCTAAACCGTTGTCGTACCCTAACATGTACCCTAAACCGTCCCCGTCCCCGTCCCTGTCCCCGTCCCCTAACCCTAACCCTTACAGGAAGCCTTACCTTAACCCGTTCCCTAATCCTAAACCGTACGCTAACACTAACCCGTACCCTCACACGTACGCTCACCCTAAACCGTTGTCGTACCCTAACCTGTACCCTAAACCATCCCCGTTCCCTAACGCTAACCCTAACCCTAACCGTAACCCTAACCCTTACCCGAAGCCTTACCGTAACCCGTGCCCTAATCCTAACCCGTACGCTAACACTAACCTGTACCCTAACATGTACGCTCACCCTAAACCGTTGTCGTACACTAACCTGTACCCTAAACTGTCCCCGTACCCAAACCCTAACCCTAACCCTTACCCAAAGCCTTACCCTAACCCGTCTTTTAATTCTAACCCGTACGCTAACACTAAACCGTACTCTAACACGTATGCTCATCCTAAACCGTTGTCGTACCCTAACTTGTACCCTAAACCGTCCCCATCCCCTAACCCTAACCCTAACCCTAACCCTTACCCGAACCCTTACCCTAACCCGTCCCCTAATCCTAACCCGTACGTTAACACTAACCCGTACCCTAACACGTATGCTCACCCTAAACCGTTGTCGTACCCTAACCTGTACCCTAAACCATCCCCGTCCCCTAACCCTAACCCTAACCCTAACCCTAACCCTAACCCTAACCCTTACCCGAAGCCTTACCCTAACCTGTCCCCTAATCCTAACACGTACGCTAACACTAACCCGTGCCCTAACATATACGCTCAAACTAAACCGTTGTCGTACCTTAACCTGCACCCTAAACCGTCCCCGTCCCCTAACCCTACCCCATACCTAACCCTAACCCTTACCCGAAGCCTTACACTAACACGTCCCCTAATCCTGACCCGTACGCTAACACTAACCCGTACCCTAACACGTACGTTCACCCTAAACCATTTTCGTACACTAAACTGTACACTAAACCGTCCCCATACCCTAACCCTAACCCTAACCCTAACCCTTACCCGAAGCCTTACCCTCACCCGTCCCCTAATCCTAACCCGTACGCTAACACTAACAAGTACCCTAACACGTACGCTCACCCTAAACCATTGTCGTCCCCTAACCTGTACCCTAAACCGTCCCCGTCCCCGTCCCCGTCCCCGTCCCCGTCCCCTAACCCTAACCTTAACCCTAACCCGTCCCTAACCGTACCCCTAACCCTAACCCTAAACCTAAACCTTACCCGAAGCCTTACCCTAACCCGTCCACTAATCCTAAACCGTACGTTAACACTAACCCGTACACTAACACGTACACTCACCCTAAAACGTTGTCATACCCTAACCTGTACCCTAAACCATCCCCGTCCCCATCCCCTAACACTAACCCTAAACCTAACCCTTACCCGAAGCCTTAACCTAACCCGTCTCCTAATCCTAACCCGTACGCTAACACTAACCAGTACCCTAACACGTACGCCCACGCTAAACCGTTGTCGTACCCTACCCTGTACCATAAACCGTCTCCGTACCCTAACCTTAACCCTAACCCTAAGCCTAACCCTTACCCGAAGCCTTACCCTAACCTGTCCCCTAATCCTAACCCATACGCTAACACTAACACGTACCCTAACACGTACGCTCAACCTAAACCGTTGTCGTACCCTAAGCTGTACGCTAAACCGGCCCTATCCCCTAACCCTAACCCTAACCCAAACCCTAACTGTAACCCTTACCCGAAGCCTTACCCCAACCTTTCCCCTAATCGTAACCCATACCCTAATACGTATGCTCACCCAAAACCGTTGTCGTACTTTAACCTGTACCCTAAACCGTCCCCGTCCCCGTCCCCTAACCCTAACCCTAACCCTTACCCAAAGCCTTAACCTAACCCGTCCCATAATCCTAACCCATACGCTAACACTAAACCATACCCTAACATGTAAGCTCACCCAAAACCGTTGTCGTACCCTAAGCTGTACCCTAAACCGTCGCCGTCCCCTAACCCTAACCCAAACCCATACCTAACCCTAACCCTTACCCAAAGCCTTACCATAAACCGTGCCCTAATCCTAACCCGTACGCTAACACTAAGCCGTACCCTAAGAAGTACGTTCACCCTAAACCATTGTCGTAACCTAACCTGTACCCTAAACCGTCCCCATCCCCTAACCCTAACCCTAACCGTAACCCTAACCATTACCCGAAGCCTTACCCTAACCCTTCCCCTAATCCTAACCCGTACGCTAACACTAACCCGTACCCTAACACGTATGCTCACCCTAAACCATTGTCGAACCCTAACCTGTAGCCTAAACTGTCCCCTTCCCCTAACTCTAACCCTAACCCTAACCCTAACTCTAACCCTTACCCGAAGCCTTACCATAAACCGTGCCCTAATCCTAACCCGTACGCTAACACTAAGCCGTACCCTAAGAAGTACGTTCACCCTAAACCATTGTCGTAACCTAACCTGTACCCTAAACCGTCCCCATCCCCTAACCCTAACCCTAACCCTAACCCTAACCCTTACCCGAAGCCTTACCCTAACCCGTCCCCTAATCCTAACCCGTACGCTAACACTAACCCGTACCCTAACACGTACGCTCACCCTAAACCGTTGTCGTACCTTAACCTGTACCCTAAACCGTACCCGTCCCCTAACCCTAACCCTAACCCTAACACTTACCCGAAGCCTTACCCTAACCAGTCCCCTAATCCTAACCCGTACGCTAACACTAACCCGTACCCTAACACTTACGCTCACCCTAAACAGTTGTCGTACCTTAACCTCTACCCTAAACCGTCCCTGTCCCCGTCCCCGTCCCCTAACCCTAACCCTAACCCTTACCCAAAGCCTTACCCTAACCCGTCCCTTAATCCTAACCCGTACGCTAAAACTAACCCGTACCCTAAGTGTACGCTCACTCTAAACCGTTGTCGTACCCTTACCTGTACCATAAACCGTCGCCGTACCCTAACCCTAATCCTAACACTAACCCTAAACCTAAATCTAAACCTAACCCTTACCCGAAGCCTTACCCTAACCCATTCCCTAATCCTAACACGTACGATAACACTAAACCGTACGCCAACACGTACGCTCACCAAAAACCGTTGTCGTACCCTAACCTGTACCCTAAACCGTCTCCGTTCCCTATCCGTAATCCTAACCCTAACCCTAACCCTTACCCGAAGCCTTACCCTAAACCGTCCACAATCCTAAACCGTACGCTAACACTAACCCGTACCCTAACACGTATGCTCACCCTAAACCGTTGTCGTACCCTAACCTGTACCCTAAACCGTTCCCGGCCCCGTCTCCGTCCCCTAACCCAAACCCTAAACCTAACCCTTACCCGGAGCCTTACCCTAACACGTCCCCTAATCCTAACCCATACTCTAACACTAACCCGTACCCTAACACGTATGCTCACCCTAAACCGTTGCCGTGCCCTAACCTGTAAGCTAAACCATCCCTGTCCCCTAACCCTAACCCTAACCCTAACACTAACCCTTACCCGAAGCCTTACACTAACTGGTCCCATAATGATAACCCGTACGCTAACACTAACCCATACCCTAACACGTACACTCACCCTAAACTGTTGTTGTACCCTAACCTGTACCCTAAACCGTCCCCTTCCCCGTCCCCTAACCCTAACACTAACCCTAAGCCTTACCCGGAGCTTTACCCTAACACGTCCCCTAATCCTAACCCGTACTCTAACACTAACCCGTACCCTAACACGTACGCTCACCCTAAACCGTTGCCGTACCCTAACCTGTAAGCTAAACCATCCCTGTCCCCTAACCCTAACCCTAACTCTAACACTAACCCTTACCCGAAGCCTTACACTAACCGGTCCCCTAATGATAACCCGTACGCTAACACTAACCCGTACCCTAACACGTACACTCACCCTAAACTGTTGTCGTACCCTAACCTGTACGCTAAACCGCCCCCTTCCCCGTCCCCTAACCCTAACCCTAACCCTAACTCTAATCCTTACCCGAAGCCTTACCCTAACCCGTCCTCTACTCCTAACCCGTACGCTAACACTAACACGTACCCTAACACGTACGCTCACCCTAAACCGTTGTCGTACACTAACCTGTACCCTAAACCATCCCCGTTCCCTAACCCTTACCCTAACCCTAACCGTAACCATTACCCGAAGCCTTACCCTAACCCGTCCCCTAATCCTAACCCGTACGCTAACACTAACCCGTACCCTAACATGTACGCTCACCCTAAACAGTTGTCATAGTCTCACCTGTACCCTAAACCGTCCCCGTCATCTAACCCTAACCCTAACCCTAACCCTAACTCTTACCCGAAGCCTTACCCTAACCCGTCCACTAATCCTAAACCGTACGCTAACACTAAACCGTATCCTAACACGTACGCTCACCCTAAACCGTTGTCGTACACTAACCTGTACCCTAAACCGTCCCCGTACCCGTCCCCTAACCCTAATCTTAACCCTAGCCCTAACTCTTACCCGAAGCCTTACCCTAACCCGTCCCCTAATCCTAACACGTACGCTAACACTAACCTGTATCCTAACATGTACGCTCACACTAAAGCGTTGTCATAGCCTAACCTGTACCCTAAACTGTCCCCGTCCCCTAACCCTAACCCTAACCCTAACCCTAACCCTTACACGAAGCCTTACCCTTACCCGTCCCCTAATCCTACAGCATACGCTAACACGAACCCGTACCCTAACACGTATGCTCATCCTAAACCGTTGTTGTACCTTAACCTGTACCCTAAACCGTCCCCGTCCACTAACCCTAACCCTAACACTTACCCGAAGCCTTACCCTAACCCGTCCCCTAATCCCAACTCGTATGCTAACACTAACCCGTACCCTAACACGTACGCTCACCCTAAACCGTTGTCGTACACTAACCTGTACCCTAAACCGTCCCCATCCCCTAACCCTAACCCTAACCCTAACACTAACACTAACCCTTACTCGAAGCCTTACCGTAAACCGTCCCCCAATCCTAACCCGTACGCTAACACTAACACGTACCCTAACACGTACGCTCACCCTAAACCGTTGTCGTACCCTAACCTCTACCCTAAACCGTCCCCGTCCCCTAACCCTAATCCTAAACCTAACCCTAACCCTAGTAATTACCCGAAGCCTTACCCTAACACGTCCCCTAATCCTAACCCGTACGCTAACACTAACCCGTACCCTAACACGTATGCTCAACCTAAAGAGTTGTCGTACCCTAACCTGTACCCTAAACCGTCCCCTTCCCCTAACCCTAACCCTAACACTAACCTTAAACCTAACCCTTACCCGAAGCCTTACCCTAACCCGTCACATAATCCTAACCCGTACGCTAACACTAACTTGTACCCTAAGACGTACGCTAACCCTAAACCGTTGTCCTACACTAACCTGTACCCTAAACTGTCCCCGTCCCCTATCTCTAACCCTAAACCTAACCCTAACCCTAATCCTTACCCGAAGCCTTACCATAACCCGTCCCATAATCCTAACCCGTATGCTAACACTAACACGTACCCTAACACGTACGCTCACCTAAACCGTTGTCGTACACTAACCTGTACCCTAAACCGTCCCTTTCCCCTAACCCTAACCCTAACCTTAAAACTAAAACTAACCCTTACCCGAAGCCTTACCGTAAAACGTCCCCTAATCCTAAACCGTACGCTAACACTACAACGTACCCTAACACATAAGCTCACCCTAAACCATTGTCGTACACTAACCTGTACCCTAAACTGTCCCCGTCCCCTAACCCTAAGCCTAACACTAACACTAACCCTTACCCGAGGCCTTACCCTAAAACGTCCCCTAATCCTAACCCTTATGCTAACACTAACCCGTACCCTTACACGTTCGCTCACCCTAAACCGTTGTCGTACCCTAACCTGTACCCTAAACCGTCCCCGTCCCCGTCCCCATCCGCATCCCCTAACCCTAACCCTAACCCTAAACCTTACCCGAAGCCTTACCCTAACCCGTTCCCTAATCCTAACCCGTACGCTAACACTAACCCGTATCCTAAAACGTACGCTCTCCCTAAACCGTTGTTGTATGCTAACCTGTACCCTAAACCGTTGCTGTCACCTAACCCTAACCCTAACACTAACCCTAACCCTTACCCGAAGACTTACCCTAACCCGTCCGCTAATCCTAACCCGTACGCCCACACTAACCTGTACGCTAACACGTATGCTCCCCCTAAACCGTTGCCTTACACTAACCTGTACCCTAAACCGTCCCAATCCCCTAATCCTAACCCTAACCCTTACCCGAAGCCTTACCCTAACCCGTCCCCTAAACCTAACCCGTACGCTAACACTAACCTGTACCGTAACACGTACCCTCAACCTAAACCGTTGTCGTACACTAACCTGTACCCTAAACTGTCCCCGTCCCCTAACCCTAACCCTAACGCTAACCCTACCACTAAACCTTACCCGAAGCCTTACCCTAACCCGTCCCCTAATCCTAACCCGTACGGTAACACTAACCTGTAGCCTAACACGTACGCTCCCCCTAAACCGATGCCGTACATGAACCTGTACCCTAAACAGACCCCATCCCCTAACCCTAACCCTAAACCTATCACTAACCCTAACACTTACCTGAAGCCTTACCCTAACCCGTCCCCTCATCCTTACCCGTACGCTAACACTAACCTGTACCCTAACATATACGCTCACCCGAAACCGTTGTCGTACACTAACCTGTACCCTAAACTGTCCCCGTCCCCTAACCCTAACCCTAAACCTAACCCTAACCCTAACCCTTACCCAAAGCCTTACCCTAACCCGTCCCCTAATCCTAACCGGTACGCTAACAATAACCCGTATCCTAACACGTACGCTCTCCCTAAAACGTTGTCGTACCCTAACCTGTACCCTAAACCGTCGCCGTCACCTAACCCTAACCCTAACACTAACCCTAACCCTAACACTTACCCGAAGCCTTACCCTAACCCGTCCCCTAATCCTAACCCGTACGCTAACACTAATCAGTACCCTAACACGTACGATCCCCCTAAACCATTGTCGTACACTAACCTGTACCCTAAACCGTCCCCGTCCCCGTCCCCTAACGCTAACCCTAACCCTTACCCGAAGCCTTACACTAACCCGTCCCTTAATCCTAACCCGGACGCTAACACTAACACATACCCTAACACGTACGCTCACCCTAAACTGTTGTCGTACCCTAACCTGTACCCTAAACCGTCCCCGTCCCCGTCCCCTAACACTAACCCTAAGGCTAACCCTTACCCGAAGCCTTACCCTAACCCGTCCCCTAAACCTAACCCGTACGCTAACACTAACCTGTACCCTAACACGTACCCTCACCCTAAACCGTTGTTGTACCCTAACCTGTACCCTAAACTGTCCCCGTCCCCTAACCCTAACCCTAAACCTGACCCTAAACCTAGCCCTTACCCGAAGCCTTAACCTAAGCCGTCCCCTAATCCTAAACCTTACGCTAACACTAACCCGTACCCTAACACGTACGCTTTCCTTAAACTGTTGTCATAACCTAAACTGTACCCTAAACCGTCCCCTTCCCCAAACCCTAACCCTAACACTAACCCTAACCCTAAACCTTACCTGAAGCCTTACCCTAAACCGTCCCCTAATCCTAAACCGAACCCTAACACTAACCTGTACCCTAACACGTATGCTCACCCTAAACCGTTGTCGTACACTAACCTGTACACTAAACCGTCCCCATCCCCTTAACCTAAACCTAACCCTAACCCTAACCCTTACCCGAAGCCTTACCCTAACCCGTCCCATAACCCTAACCCGTACGCTAAAACTAACACGTACCCTAACACATACGCTCAAACTCAACCGTTGTCGTACCCTAAACTGTACCCTAACCCATCCCTGTACCCGTCCCCTAACACTAACCCTAACCCTAACACTTACCCGAAGCCTTACCCTAACCCGTCCCCTAATCCTAAACCGTACGCGAACATGAACCCGTAACCTAACACGTACGCTCACCTTAAACCGTTGTCGTACCCTAACCTGTACCCTAAACTGTCCCCGTCCCCTAACCCTAACCCTAACCCTTACCCAAAGCCTTTCACTAACCCGTCCCTTAATCCTAACCCATACGCTAACACTAACACGTACCCTAAAACGTACGCTCACCCTAAACAGTTGTCATAGCCTAAACTATACCCCAAACCGTCCCCGTCCTCTAACCCTAACCCTAACCCTAACCCTAACCCAAACACTTACCCGAAGCCTTACCCTAACCCGTCCACTAATCCTAACCCATACGCTAACTCTAACCCGTACCCTAACACTTACGCTCTCCCTAAACCGTTGCGTACCCTAACCTGTACGCTAAACCATCCCCGTCCCCTAACCCTAACCCTAACATTAACCCTAACCCTAACACTTACCCGAAGCCTTACCCTAACACGTCCCCTAATCCTAACCCGTACGCTAACACTAACATGTACCCTAAAACGTACGCTCACCTTAAACTGTTATCGTACACTAACCTGTACCTTAAACCGTCCCCGTCCCCGTCCCCTAACCCTAACCCTATCCCTAACCCTTACCCAAAGCCTTACCCTAACCCGTCCCCTAAACCTAACCCGTACGCTAACACTAACCCGTACCCTAACACGTACGCTCAACCTAAACCGTTGTCGTACCCTAACCTGTACCCTAAACCGTCCCTGTCCCCGTGCCCGTCCCCTAACCCTAACCCTAACCCTAACCCTTACCCGAAGCCTTACACTAAACCGTCCCCTAATCCTAACCCATATGCTAACACTAACCCGTACCCTAACACGTACGCTCACCCTAAACCGTTGTTATAGCATAACGTGTACCCTAAACCGTCCCCGTCCTCTAACCCTAACCCTAACCCTTACCTGAAGCATTACTCTAACACGTCCCCTAATCCTAACCCCTACGCTAACACTAACCTGTACCCTAACACATACGCTCACCCTAAACCGTTGTCGTACACTCACCTGTACCCTAAACCGTCCCCGTCCCCTAACCCTAACACTTACCCGAAGCCTTACCATAACCCGTCACGTAATCCTAAACCGTATGCTAACACTAACCCATACCCTAACACGTATGCTCACCCTATACCGTTGTCGTACCCTAACCTGTACCCTAAACTGTCCCCATCCCCGTCCCCTAACCCTAACCCTAACCCTTACCCGAAGCCCTACCCTAACCTGTCCCCTAATCCTAAGCCGTACGCTAACACTAACCTGTAAGCTAACACGTACGCTCACCCTAAATCATTGTCATAGCCTAACCTGTACCCAAATCTGTCCCAGTCCTCTAACCCTAACCCTAACGCTAACCCTTACCCGAAGCCTTACCGTAACCCGTCCCCTAATCCTAACACGTATGCTAACACTAACCCATACCCTAATACGTACGCTCACCCTAAACCGTTGTCGTATCCTAACCTGTACCCTAAACCGTCCCCGTCCCCGTCCCCGTCTCCTAACCCTAACCCTTAGCCTAAGCCTTACCCTAATACGTCCCCTAATCCTAAACCGTACACTAACACTTACCCGTACCCTAACATGTACGCTCATCCTAAACCGTTGTCATAGCCTAACCTGTACCCTAAACCGTCCTCGTCCTCCAACCCTAACCCTAACCCTAACCCTAACACTTACCCGAAGCCTTACCCTAACCCGTCCCCTAATTCCTAACCCGTTCGCTAACACTAACCCGTACCCTAACACGTATGCTCTCCCTAAACCGTTGTCATACCCTAACCTGTACCCTCAACCATCCCCGTCCCATAAACCTAAACCTAACCCTAACGCTAACCCTAACCCTGATCCGAAGCCTTACCCTAACCCGTCCCCTAATACTAACCCGTACGCTAACACTAACCTGTACCCTAATATGTACGCTCACCCTAAACCGATGTCGTACACTAACCTGTACCCTAAACCGTCCCCGTCCCCTAACCCTAACCTTAACCCTAACCCTTACCCTTACCCTAAGCCTTACACTAACCCGTCACTTAATCCTAACACGTACGCTAAAACTAACACGTACCCTAACTCGTACGCTCACCCTAAACCGTTGTCATTGCCTATCCTGTATCCTAAACCCTCCCCGTCCTCTAACCGTAACCCTAACCCTAACACTTACCCGAAGCCTTACGCTAACACTTCCCCTAATCCTAAACCGAACGCTAACACGAATCCGTACCCTAACACGTACGCTCATCCTAAACCGTTGTCGTACCCTAACCTGTACCCACAAATGTCCCAGTATCCGTCCCCTAACCCTAACCCTAACCCTAACCCTAACCCTTACGCGAAGCCTTACAATAACCCGTCCCCTAATCCTAACCCGTACGCTAACACTAACACGTACCCTAACACGTACGCTCACCCTAACCGTTGTCGTACCCTAACCTGTACCTTAAACCGTCCCCGTCCACTAACCCTAACCCTAAACCTAACCCTAAAACTTATCCAAAGCCTTACCCTAACCCGTCCCCTAATCCTAAACCGTACGCTAACACTAACCCATACCCTAACACGTATGCTCACCCTATACCGTTGTCGTACCCTAACCTGTACCCTAAACTGTCCCCGTCCCCGTCCCCTAACCCTAACCCTTACCCGAAGCCTTACCCTAACCCGTCCCCTAACCCTAACCCGTACCCTAAAAGTAACCCGTACCCTAACACGTATGCTCTCCCTAAACCGTTGTCGTACCCTAACCTGTACCCTGAACCGTCGCCGTCAACTAACCCTAAAACTAACCCTATACCTAACCCTTACCCGAAGCCTTACCCTAAACCGTCACCTAATCCTAACCCGTACGCTAACACTAACCCGTATCCTAACACGTACGCTCATCCTAAACCGTTTTTATAACCTAACCTGTATCCTAAACCGTCCCCGTCCTCTAACCCTAACCCTAACCCTAACCCTTACCCGAAGCCTTACCCTAACCCATCCCCTAATCCTAACCAGTACGCTAACACTAACCCGTACCCTAACACGTATGCTCTCCCTCAATCGTTGTCGTACTTTAACCTGTACCCTAAACCGTCCCCGTCCCCTAACCCTAACCCTAACACTAACCCTAAACCTAACCCTTACCAGAAGCCTTACCCTAACACATCCCCTAATCCTAACCCGTACGGTAACACTAACCTCTACTCTAACACGTACGCTCACCCTAAACCATTGTCGTACACTAACCTGTACCCTAAACCGTCCCCGTGCCCTAACCCTAACCCTAACCCTAACCCTAACACTTACCCGAAGTCTTACACTAACCCGTCTCCTAATCCTAACCCGTACGCTAACACTAACATGTACCCTAACACGTACGCTCACCCTAAACCGTTTTCGTACCATAACCTGTACCCTTAAATGTCCCCGTCCCCGTCCCCTAACCCTAACCCTAACCAAAACCCTAACCCTAACCCTTACCCGAAGCCTTACCCAACCCGTCCCTTATTCCTAACACGTACGTTAACACTAAAACGTACCCTAACACGTACGCTCACCCTAAACTGTTGTCGAAACCTAACCTGTACCTTAAACCGTCCCCGTCCCGTAACCCTAAACCTAACCCTAAACTTTACCCGAAGCCTTACCCTAACACGTCCACTAATCCTAAACCGTACGCTAACACTAACACATACCCTAACACATATGTTCACCCTAAACCGTTGTCGTACCCTAACCTGTACCCTGAAATGTCCCCGTCCCCGTCCCCTAACCCTAAGCCTAACCCTAACACTAACCCTTACCCGAAGCCTTACCCTAACCCGTCCCCTAATCCTGATCCGTACGCTAACACTAACCCAAAACTTAGCACGTACGCTCACGCTAAACCATTGTCATATACTAACCTGTACCCTAAACCGTGCCCGTCCCCGTCCCCGTCCCCTAACCCTAACCCTTAGCCGAAGCCTTACCCTAAACCGTCTCCTAATCCTAACTCGTACGCTAACACTAACACAAACCCTAACACGTACGCTCACCCTAAACCGTTGTCGTGCCCTAACCTGTACCCTAAGCCGTCCCCGTCCCCTAACTCTAACCCTAACACTAACCCTAACCCTTACCCGAAGCCTTACCCTAACCTGTCCCCTAATCCTAACCCATACGCTAACACTAAACTGTATCCTAACTTGTACGCTGACCCTAAACCTTTGGCGTACACTTTCCTGTACCCTAAACCGTCCCCGTCCCCTAACCCTAACCCTAACCCTAACCCTAAACCTTACGCAAAGCCTTACCCTAACCCGTCCCCGAATCCTAACACGTACGCTAACACTGACACGTACCCTAACATGTACATTCACCCTAAACCGTTGTCGTACCCTAACCTGTACCCTAAACCGTCCCCGTCCCTGTCCCCGTCCCCTAACCCTAACCCTAAACCTTACCCGAAGCCTTACCCTAACCCGTCCCCTAATCCTAAACCGTACGCTAACACGAACCCGTACCCTAACACATATGCTCACCCTAAACCATTGTCGTACCCTAACCTGTACCTTAAACTGTTCCTGTCCCTGTCCCCTAACACTAACCCTAACCCTAACCCTAAAACCTAACCCTTATCCGAAGCCTTACCCTAACCCGTCCCCTAATACTAACCTGTACGCTAACACTAACCCGTACCCTAACACGTACGCTCACCCTAAAACCTTGTCGTACACTAACCTGTACCCTAAAACGTCCCCGTCCCCGTCTCCGTCCCCTAACCCTAACCATAACCCTAAGCCTTACCCGAAGCCTTACCCTAAACCGTCCCCTAATCCTAACACGTACGCTAACACTAACCCATACCCTAATATGTACTCTCACCCTAAACCGTTGTCATAGCCTAAACTGTACCCTAAATCGTCCCCATCTTCTAACCCTAAACCTAACCCTAACCCTAACCCTTACACGAAGCCTTACCCTAACCCGTCCCGTAATCCTAACACGTACGCTAACACTAAACCGTACCCTAACACGTACGCTCTCCCTAAACCATTGTCGTACACTAACCTGTACCCTAAAGAGTCCCCGTGCCCTAACCCTAACCCTAACACTAACCTTAACCCTAAACGTTACCCGAATCCTTACCCGAACACTTCCCCTAATCCTAACCCGTATGCTAACACTAACTTGTACCCTAACATGTACGCTCAACCTAAACCATTGTGGTACACTAACCTGTACCCTAAACCATTCCCGTCCCTTAACCCTAACCCTAACCCTCAACCTAAACCTTATCCCAAGCCTTACCCTAACCCGTCTCCTAATCCTAACCCGTAGGCTAACACTAACACGTACCCTAACACGTACGCGCTCCCTAAACCGTTGTGGTACACTAACCTGTACCTTAAACCATCCCCGTACCCTAACCCTAACCCTACCAGTAACCCTAACCTTTACCCGAAGCCTTACCCTAACCCGTCTCCTAATCCTAACCCGTACGCTAACACTAACCAGTATCCTAACACGTACGCTCTCCCTAAAACGTTGTCGTATGCTAACTTGTACTCTAAACCGTCCCCGTCCTCTAACCCTAACACTAACCCTAACACTAACCCTTACCCGAAGCCTTACCCTAACCCGTCCCCTAATCCTAACCTGTACGCTAACACTAACCCGTACCCTAACATGTACGATCAACCTAAACCGTTGTCATAGACTAACCTGTACCCTACACCGTCCCCGTCCTCTAACCCTAACCCTAACTCTAACCCTAAACCTAACCCTTACCCGAAGCCTTACCCTAACCCGTCCCCTAATCCTAAACCGTACGCTAACACGAACCCGTACCCTAACACATATGCTGACCCTAAACCATTGTCGTACCCTTACCTGTACCTTAAACTGTCCCTGTCCCCGTCCCCTAACCCTAACCCTAACCCTAAACCTAACACTTACCCAAAGCCTTACCCTAACCCGTCCCCTAATCCTAACCCGTACGCTAACACTAACCCATACCCTAACATGTGCGATCACCCTAAACCATTGTCGTACCCTAACCTGTACCCTCAACTGTCCACATCCCCTAACCCTAACCCTAACCCTAACCCTTACCCGAAGCCTTACCGTAAGCCGTCCACTAATCCTAACCCGTACGCTAACACTAACATGTACCCTAACATGTACGCTCACCCTAAACTGTTGTCGTACACTAACCTGTACCTTAAACCGTCCCCGTCCCGTCCCCTAACCCTAACCCTAACCCTATCCCTAACCCTTACCCGAAGCCTTACCCTAAACCGTCCCATAAACCTAACCCGTACGCTAACACTAACACGTACCCTAACAGGTACGCTCACCCTAAACCGTTGTCGTAACCTAACCTGTACCATATCCCGTCCCTGTCCCCGTCCCTATCCCCTAACCCTAACCCTAACCCTAACACTAACCCTTACCCAAAGCCTTACCCTAAGCCGTCCCCTAATCCTAACCCGTACGCTAACACTAACCCGTACCCTAACACGTATGCTCACCCTAAACCGTTGTTATAGCCTAACCTGTACCCTAAACCGTCCCCGTCCTCTAACCCTAACCCTAACCCTAACCCTTACCCGAAGCCTTACCCTAACCCTTCCCCTAATCCTAACCCGTACACTAACACTAACCCGTACCCTAACACGTACTCTCTCCTTAAACCGTTGTCGTACCCTAACCTGTACCCTAAACCGTCCCCATCCCCTAACCCTAACCCTAACACTAACCCTAACCCTAACCGTTACCTGAAGCCTTACCCTAAACCGTCCCCTAATCCTAACCCGTACGCTAACACTAACCTGTACCCTAACACATACGCTCACCCTAAACCGTTGTAGTACACTAACCTGTACCCTAAACCGTCCCCAATCCCGTCCCCTAACCCTAAACCTAACACTAACCCTTACACGAAGCCATACCCTAACCCGTCCCCTAATCCTAACCCGTACGCTAACACTAACACGTAACCTAACACGTACGCTAACACTAAACCGTTGTCGTATTCTAACCTGTACCCTAAACCGTCCCCATCCCCATCCCCTAACCCTAACCCTAACCCTAAACCTTACCCGAAGCCTTACCCTATCCCGTCCCCTAATCCTAAACCGTACGCTAACACTAACCCGTACCCTAACACGTATGCTCACCCTAAACCGTTCTCGTACCCTAACCTGTACCCTAAATTGTCCCCGCCCCCGTCCCCTAACCCTAATCCTAACCCTTACCCGAAGCCTTGCCCTAACCCGTCCCCTAATCTTAAGCCGTACGCTAAAACTAACCCGTACCCTAACACATACGCTCACCCTAAACCGTTGTCATAGCTTAACCTGTACCCTAAACCGTCCCCATCCTCTAACCCTAACCCTAACCCTTACCCGAAGCCTTGCCCTAACCCGTCCCCTAATCCTAACACGTATGCTATCACTAACCCATACCCTAACACGTACGCTCTCCCTAAACCGTTGTCGTACCCTAACCTGTACCCTAAAACGTCCCCGTCCCCTAACCCTAAACCTAACACTAAACCTAAGCCTAACCCTTACCTGTAGCCTTACCCTAACCCATCCCCTAATCCTAACCCGTATGCTAACTCTAACCCATACCCTAACACAAACACTCACCCTAAACCGTTGACGTACACTAACCTGTACCCTAAACCGTCCCCATGCCCTAACCCTAACCCTAGCCCTAAATTTTACCGGAAGCCTTACCCTAACCCGTCTCCTAATCCTAAACCGTACGCTAACACGAATCAGTACCCTAACACGTACGCTCTCCCTAAACCGTTGTCGTACCCTAACCTGTACCCTCAAATGTCCCCGTCCCCATCCCCGTCCCCGTCCCCTAACCCTAACCCTAACCCTTACCCGAAGCCTTACCCTAACCCGTCCCCTAATCCTAACCCGTTTGCTAACCCTAACCCGTACCCTAACACGTATGCTCTCCCTAAACCGTTGTCGTACCCTAACCTGTACCCTAAACCATCCCCGTCCCCTAACCCTAACCCTAACTCTAACCCTAACCCTAACACTTACCCGAAGCCTTACCCTAACCCGTCCCCTAATCCTAACCCGTACGCTAACACTAACCTGTACTCTAATACGTACGCTCACCCTAAACCGTTGTCGTACACTAACCTGTACCCTAAACCGTCCCCGTCCCCTAACACTAACCCTAACCCTTACCCTAAGCTTTACACTAACCTGTCACTTAATCCTAACATGTAATCTAACACTAACATGTACCCTAACACGTACGCTCACCCTAAAACGTTGTCGTACCCTAACCTGTACCTTAAACCGTCCCCGTCCCCTAACCCTAACCCCAACCCTAACCCTTACCCAAAGCCTTACACTAACCCGTCCCCTAATCCTAATCCGTACGCTAACACTAACACGTACCCTAACACGTACGCTCACCCTAAAACGTTGTGACAGCCTAACCTGTACTCTAAACCGTCCCCGTCCTCTAACCCTAACCCTAAAGCTAAGCCTTACCCGAAGCCTTACGGTAACCCGTCCCCTAATGCTAACACGTATGCTAACACTAACCCGTACCCTAACACGTACGCTCTCCCTAAACCGTTGTCGTACACTAACCTGTACCCTAAAACGTCCCCGTCCCCTAACCCTAACACTAACACTAACCCTAATCCTAACCTTACCCTAAGCCTTACCCTAACCCGTCCCTTAATCCTAACCCGTATGCTAACACTAACCTGTACCCTAACACAAACGCTCACCCTAAACCGTTGTCGTACACTAACCTGTACCCTAAATCGTTCCCGTGCCCTAACCCTAACCCTAACCCTAACCCTAACCCTTACCCGAAGCCTTACACTAACCCGTCTCCTAATCCTAACCTGTACGCTAACACTAACACGTACCCTAACATGTACGCTCACCCTAAACTGTAGTCATAGCCTAACCTGTACCCTAAACCGTCCTCGTCCTCTAACCCTAACCCTAACCCTAACCCTATACCTAACCCTTATCCGAGGCCTTACCCTAACCCGTCCCCTATTCCTAACCCGTACGCTAACACTAACCTGTACCCTAACACGTACGCTCTCCCTAAATCTTTATCGTACCGTAACCTGTACCCTAAACCCTCCCCGTCCCCTAACCCTAACCCTAACACTAACCCTAACCCTAACCCTTACCCGAAGCCTTACCCTAACACGTCCCCTAATCCTAACCCGTACGCTAACACTAAACTCTACCCTAACTCGTACGCTTACCCTAAACCGTTGTCGTACACTATCCTGTACCCTAAACCATCCCCGACCCCGTCCCCTAACCCTAAAGCTTACCCAAAGCCTTACCCTAAACCGTCCCCTAATCCTAACCCATACGCTAACACTGACACGTACCCTAACATGTACGCTCACCCTAAATGTTTTCGTACACTAACCTGTACCATAAACCGTCCCCGTCCCCGTCCCCTAACCCTAAACTTAAACCTAACCCTAAACCTTACCCGAAGCCTTACACTAACCCGTCCCCTAATCCTAAACCGTACGCTAACACGAACCCATACCCTAACACATATGCTCACCCAAAACAATTGTCGTACCCTAACCTGTACCTTAAACTGTCCCCGTCCCCGTTCCCTAACCCTAACCCTAACCCTAAACCTAACACTTACCCTAAGCCTTACCCTAAACCGATCTGTAAACCTAAACCGTACGCTAAGACTAACACGTACGCTAACACGTATGCTCACCCTAAACCGTTGTCGTTCCCTAACCTGAACCCTAAACTGTCCCCGCCCCATCCCCTAACCCTAACCCTTACCCGAAGCCTTACCCTAACCCGTCCCCTAATCCTAAACCGTACTCTAACACTAACCCGTACCCTAACACGTACGCTCACCCTAAACCGTTGTCATAGACTAACCTGCACCCTAAACCCTCCCTGTCTTCTAACCCTAACCCTAACCCTAACCCTAACCCTTACCTGAAGCCTTACCATAACCCGTCATCTATTCCTAACACGTACGCTAACACTAACCCGTACCCTAACACGTATGCTGTCCCTAAATCGTTGTCGTACCCTAACCTGTACCCTAAAACGTCCCCGTCCCCTAACCCTAAACCTAACACTATCCCTAACCCTAACCCTTACCCGAAGCCTTACCCTAACCTGTCTCCTAAGCGTAACCCGTACGCTACCACTAACACGTACTCTAACACGTACGCTCACCCTAAACGGTTGTCGTACACTAACCTGTACCCTAAACCGTCCCCGTCCCCTAACCCTAAACCTAACCCTTACCTGAAGCCTTACCCTAACCCGTCCCCTAAACCTAAACCGAACGCTAACACGAATCCGTACTCTAACACGTACGCTCACCCTAAACCGTTGTCGTACCCTAACCTGTACCCTCAAATGTCCCTGTATCCGTCCCCTAACCCTAACCCTAACCCTAAACCTTACGCGAAGCCTTACAATAACCCGTCCCCTAATCCTAACCCGTACGCTAACACTAACACGTACCCTAAAATGTACGCTCACCCTAAACCGTTGTCGTACCCTAACCTGTACCTTAAACCGTCCCCGTCCCCTAACCCTAACCCTAACCCTAAACCTAACCCTAACCCTTATCCGAAGCCTTACCCTAACACGTCCCCTAATCCTAAACCGTACGCTAACACTAACACGTACCCTAACACATATGCTCACCCTAAACCGTTGTCGTACCCTAACCTGTACCCTAAACTGTCCCCGTCCCCGTCCCCTAACCCTAAGCCTAACCCTAATTCTTACCCGAAGCCTCACCCTAACCCGTCCCCTAATCCTAACACGTATGCTAACACTAACACGTACCCTAACACGTACGATCACCCTAAACCGTTGTCATAGCCTAACCTGTACCCCAAACCGTCTCCGTCCTCTAACCCTAACCCTAACCCTAACCCTAACCCTAAAACTTATCCGAAGCCTTACCCTAATCCGTCCACTAATCCTAACCCGTACGCTAACTCTAACACGTACCCTAACACGTACGCTCTCCCTAACCCGTTGTCGTACCCTAACCTGTACCCTAAACCTCCCCGTCCCCTAACCCTAACCCTAACATTAACCCTAACCCTAACACTTACCCGAAGCCTTACCCTAACACGTCCCCTAATCCTAACCCGTATGCTAACACTAACATGTACCCTAACACGTACGCTCACACTAAACTGTTGTCGTACACTAACCAGTACCTTAAACCGTCCCCGTCCCCTAACCCTAACCTTAACCCTTACCCGAAGCCTTTCACTAACCCGTCCCTTAATCCTAACACATACGCTAACACTAACACATACCCTAAAACGTACGCTCACCCTAAACCGTTGTCATAGCCTAACCTGTACGCCAAACCGTCCCCGTCCTCTAACCCTAACCCTAACCCTAATCCTAACACTTATCCGAAGCCTTACCCTAACCCGTCCACTAATCCTAACCCGTACGCTAACTCTAACCCGTACCCTAACAGGTACGCTCTCCCTAAACCGTTGTCGTACCCTAACCTGTACCCTACACCGTCCCCATCCCCTAACCCTAACCCTAACACTAACCCTAACCCTAACACTTACCCGAAGCCTTACCCAAACACGTCCCCTAATCCTAACCCGTACGCTAACACTAATATATACCCTAACACGTACGCTCACCCTAAACTGTTGTCGTACACTAACCTGTACCTTAAACCGTCCCCGTCCCCTAACCCTAACCCTAACCCTAACCCTATCCCTAACACTTACCTGAAGCCTTACCCTAACCCGTCCCCTAATCCTACCCCGTACGCTAACACTAACCCGTACCCTAACACATACGCTCACCCTAAACCGTTGTCGTACACTAACCTGTACCCTAAACCGTCCCCGTCCCCGTCCCCTAACCCTAACTCTTACCCGAAGCCTTACCCTATCCCGTCCCCTAATCCTAAACCGTACGCTAACACGAACCCGTACCCTAACACGTATGCTCACCCAATGCAGTTGTCGTACCCTAACCTGTACCCTAAACTGTCCCCGTCCCCGTCCCCTAACCCTAACCCTAACCCTTACCCGAAGCCTTACCCTAACCCGTCCCCTAATCCTAACCCGTACCCTAACTGTAACCCGTACCCTAACACGTATGCTGTCCCTAAACCGTTGTCGTACCCTAACCTGTACCCTAAACCGTCGCTGTCAACTAACCCTAACACTAACCCTATACCTAACCCTTACCCGAAGCCTTACCCTAAACCGTCACCTAATCCTAACCCGTACGCTAACACTAACCCGTATCCTAACACGTACGCTCACCCTAAACCGTTTTTATAACCTAACCTGTATCCTAAACCGTCCCCGTCCTCTAACCCTAACCCTAACCCTAACCCTTACCCGAAGCCTTACCCTAACCCATCCCCTAATCCTAACCCGTACGCTAACACTAACCCGTACCCTAACACGTATGCTCTCCCTCAACCGTTGTCGTACTTTAACCTGTACCCTAAACGGTCCCCGTCCCCTAACCCTAACCCTAACACTAACCCTAAACCTAACCCTTACCAGAAGCCTTACCCTAACACGTCCCCTAATCCTAACCCGTACGGTAACACTAACCTCTACCCTAACACGTACGCTCACCCTAAACCACTGTCGTACACTAACCTGTACCCTAAACCGTCCCCGTCCCCTAACCATAACCCTAACCCTAAACCTTACGCAAAGCCTTACCCTAACCCGTCCCCGAATCCTAACACGTACGCTAACACTGACACGTACCCTAACATGTACGTTCACCCTAAACCGTTGTCGTACCCTAACCTGTACCCTAAACCGTCCCCGTCCCTGTCCCCGTCCCCTAACCCTAACCCTAAACCTTACCCGAAGCCTTACCCTAACCCGTCCCCTAATCCTAAACCGTACGCTAACACGAACCCGTACCCTAACACATATGCTCACCCTAAACCATTGTCGTACCCTAACCTGTACCTTAAACTGTTCCCGTCCCTGTTCCCTAACACTAACCCTAACCCTAACCCTAAAACCTAACCCTTATCCGAAGCCTTACCCTAACCCGTCCCCTAATACTAACCTGTACGCTAACATTAACCCGTACCCTAACACGTACGCACACCCTAAAACTTTGTCGTACACTAACCTGTACCCTAAAACGTCCCCGTCCCCGTCTCCGTCCCCTAACCCTAACCATAACCCTAAGCCTTACCCGAAGCCTTACCCTAAACCGTCCCCTAATCCTAACACGTACGCTAACACTAACCCATACCCTAATATGTACTCTCACCCTAAACCGTTTTCATAGCCTAACCTGTACCCTAAATCGTCCCCATCTTCTAACCCTAAACCTAACCCTAACCCTAACCCTTACACGAAGCCTTACCCTAAACCGTCCCGTAATCCTAACCCGTACGCTAACACTAAACCGTACCCTAACACGTACGCTCTCCCTAAACCATTGTCGTACACTAACCTGTACCCTAAACACTCCCCGTGCCCTAACCCTAACCCTAACACTAACCTTAACACTAAACGTTACCCGAATCCTTACCTGAACACTTCCCCTAATCCTAACCCGTATGCTAACACTAACTTGTACCCTAACATGTACGCTCACCCTAAACCATTGTCGTACACTAACCTGTACCCTAAACCGTTCCCGTCCCCTAACCCTAACCCTAACCCTCAACCTAACCCTTATCCCAAGCCTTACCCTAACCCGTCTCCTAATCCTAACCCGTAGGCTAACACTAACACATATCCTAACACGTTCGCGCTCCCTAAACCGTTGTGGTACCCTAACCTGTACCTTAAACCATCCCTGTACCCTAACCCTAACCCTACCACTAACCCTAACCCTAACCTTTACCCGAAGCCTTACCCTAACCCGTCTCCTAATCCTAACCCGTACGCTAACACTAACCTGTACCCTAACACGTACGCTCATGCTAAACCATTGTTCTACACTAACCTGTACCCTAAAACATCCCCGTCCCCTAACCCTAACCATAACCCTAACTCTTACCCGAAGCCTTACCCTAGCCCGTCCCCTAATCCTAACCCATACGATAACACTAACCAGTATCCTAACACGTACGCTCTCCCTAAAACATTGTCGAATGCTAACTTGCACTCTAAACTGTCCCAGTCTCCTAACCATAGCCCTAACCCTAACCCTTACCCGAAGCCTTATCCTATCACATCCCCTAATCCTAAACCGTACACTAACTCTAAACCATACCCTAACACGTACGCTCACCGTAAACCTTTGTCGTACCCTAACCTGTACCCTAAACCGTCCCCGTCCCCGTCCCCATCCCCTAAGCCTAACGCTAACCCTTACCCGAAGCGTTACCCTAACCCGTCCCCTAATCCTTACTCGTACGCTAACACTAACCCGTACGCTAACACGTACGCTCACGCTACACCATTGTCATAGCCTAACCTGTACCCTAAACCGTCCCCGTCTTCTAACCCTAACCCTAACCCTAACCCTAAACCTAAACCTTACCCAAAGCCTTACCCTAACACGTCCCCTAATCCTAACACGTACGCTAACACTAACACGTACCCTAACACGTAGGCTCACACTAAACCGTTGTTGTATCCTAACCTGTACCCTAAAAAGTCCCCGTCCACGTTCCCTAACCCTAACCCTTACCCGAAGCCTTACCCTAACCCGTCCTGTACTCCTAACACGTAAGCTAACACTAACCCGTACCCTAACACGTAGGCTCACCCTAAACCATTGTCATAGCCTAACCTGTACCCTAAACCGTCCCCATCCTCTAACCCTAACACTAAACCTAACACTAACCCTTACCTGAAGCCTTACCCTAACCCGTCCCCTAATCCTAAACCGTACGCTAACACTAACCCGTACCCTAACATGTACGATCAACCTAAACCGTTGTCATAGACTAACCTGTACCCTACACCGTCCCCGTCCTCTAACCCTAACCCTAACTCTAACTCTAAACCTAACCCTTACCCGTAGCCTTACCCTAACCCGTCCCCTAATCCTAAACCATACGCTAACACGAACCCGTACCCTAACACATATGCTGACCTTAAACCATTGTCGTACCCTTACCTGTACCTTAAACTGTCCCTGTCCCCATCCCCTAACCCTAACCCTAACCCTAAACCTAACACTTACCCAAAGCCTTACCCTAACCCGTCCCCTAATCCTAACCCGTACGCCAACACTAACCCATACCCTAACATGTGCGATCAACCTAAACCATTGTCGTACCCTAACCTGTACCCTCAACTGTCCACATCCCCTAACCCTAACCCTAACCCTAACCCTTACCCGAAGCCTTACCCTAACCCGTCCCCTAAACCTAACCCGTACTCTTACACTAACTCGTACCCTAACACGTACGCTCTCCCTAAACCGTTCTCATACCCTAACCTGTACCCTAAAACGTCCCAGTCCCCTAACCCTAACCCTAACACTAACCCTAAACCTAACCCTTACCCGAAGCCTTACCCTAATCCATCCCCTAATCCTAACACGTATGCTAACACTAACCTGTACCCTAACACGTATGCTTACCCTAAACAGTTGTCGTAATTTAACCAGTACCCTAAACTGTCCCCGACCCCGTGCCGGTCCCCTAACCCTAACCCTAAACCTAACCGTTACCCGAAGCCTTACCGTAAGCCGTCCACTAATCCTAACCCGTACGCTAACACTAACATGTACCCTAACATGTACGCTCACCCTAAAGTGTTGTCGTACACTAACCTGTACCTTAAACCGTCCCCGTCCCGTCCCCTAACCCTAACCCTAACCCTATCCCTAACCCTTACCCGAAGCCTTACCCTAAACCGTCCCATAAACCTAACACGTACGCTAACACTAACACGTACCCTAACACGTACGCTCACCCTAAACCGTTGTCGTAACCTAACCTGTACCATATACCGTCCCTGTCCCCGTCCCTATCCCCTAACTCTAACCCTAACACTAGCCCTTACCCAAAGCCTTACCCTAACCCGTCCCCTAATCCTAACCCGTACGCTAACACTAACCCATACCCTAACATGTGCGATCACCCTAAAACATTGTCGTACCCTAACCTGTACCCTCAACTGTCCACATCCCCTAACCCTAACCCTAACCCTAACCCTTACCCGAAGCCTTACCCTAACCCGTCCCCTAATCCTAACCCGTACGCTTACACTAACCCGTACCCTAACACGTACGCTCTCCCTAAACCGTTCTCATACCCTAACCTGTACCCTAAAACGTCCCAGTCCCCAACCCTAACCCTAACACTAACCCTAAACCTAACCCTTACCCGAAGCCTTACCCTAATCCATCCCCTAATCCTAACACGTATGCTAACACTAACCTGTACCCTAACACGTATGCTTACCCTAAACAGTTGTCGTACCTTAACCAGTACCCTAAACTGTCCCCATCCCCATGCCCGTCCCCTAACCCTAACCCTAACCCTAACGCTTACCCGAAGCCTTACCGTAAGCCGTCCACTAATCCTAACCCGTACGCTAACACTAACATGTACCCTAACATGTACGCTCACCCTAAACTGTTGTCGTACACTAACCTGTACCTTAAACCGTCCCCGTCCCGTCCCCTAACCCTAACCCTAACCCTATCCCTAACCCTTACCCGAAGCCTTACCCTAAACCGTCCCATAAAACTAACCCGTACGCTAACACTAAAACGTACCCTAACACGTACGCTCACCCTAAACCGTTGTCGTAACCTAACCTGTACCCTAAACCATACCCGTCCTCTAACCCTAACCCTAACCCTAACCCTTACCCGAAGCCTTACCCTAACCCATCCCCTAATCCTAACCCGTACGCTAACACTAACCCGTACCCTAACACGTATGGTCTCCCTAAACCGTTGTCGTACTTTAACCTGTACCCTAAACCGTCCCCATCCCCTAACCCTAACCCTAACACTAACCCTAAACCTAACCCTTACCAGAAGCCTTACCCTAACACATCCCCTAATCCTAACCCGTACGCTAACACTAACCTCTACCCTAACATGTACGCTCACCCTAAACCATTGTCGTACACTAACCTGTACCCTAAACCGTCCCCGTGCCCTAACCCTAACCCTTACCCGAAGTCTTACACTAACCCGTCTCCTAATCCTAACCCGTACGCTAACACTAACACGTACCCGAACACGTACGCTCACCCTAAACCGTTATCGTACACTATCCTGTACCCTAATCCATCCCCGAGCCCATCCCCTAACCCTAAAGCTTACCCAAAGCCTTACCCTAAACCGTCCCCTAATCCAAACACGTACGCTAACACTGACAGGTACCCTAACATGTACGCTCACCCTAAACCTTTTCGTACACTAACCTGTACCCTAAACCGTCCCCGTCCCCGTCCCCTAACTCTAAACCTAAACCTAACCGTAAACCTTACCCAAAGCCTTACACTAACCCGTCCCCTAATCCTAAACCGTACGCTAACACGAACCCGTACCCTAACACATATGTTCACCCTAAACCATTGTCGTACACTAACCTGTACCTTAAACTGTCCCCGTCCCCGTTCCCTAACCCTAACCCTAACCCTAACACTTACCCGAAGCCTTACCCTAACCCGATCTCTAATCCTAAACCGCACGCTAACACTAACCCATACGCTAACACGTATGCTCACCGTAAACCGTTTTCGTACCCTAACCTGTACCCTAAACTGTCCCCGTCCCCATCCCCTAACCCTAACCCTTAACCGAAGCCTTACCCTAGCCCGTCCCCTAATCCTAACCCGTACGCTAACACTAACCCGTAATCTAACACGTACGCTCACCCTAAACCGTTGTCATAGCGTAACCTGTACCCTAAACTGTCCCCGTCCTCTAACCGTAACCCTAACCCCTACCCGAAGCCTTACCCTAACCCGTCCCCTAATCCTAAACCGTACGCTAACACTAACCCGTAACCTAACACATACGCTCACCCTAAACCATTGTCATAGCCTAACCTGTACCCTATACCGTCCCCATCCTCTAACCCTAACCCTAACCCTAACACTTACCCAAAGCCTTACCCTAACCTGTCCCCTAATCCTAACCTGTACGCTAACATTAACCTGTACCCTAACACGTACGCTCTCCTTAAATCGTTTTCGTACCCTAACCTGTACCCTAAACCGTCCCCGTCCCCGTCCCCTAACCCTAACCCTAAACCTAATCCTAACCCTTATCCGAAGCCTTACCCTAACTCGTCCCCTAATCCTAACCCGTACGCTAACACTTACCCGTACCCTAACACGTACGCTCAGCCTAAACCGTTGTCATAGCCTAACCTGTATCCTAAACCGTCCCCGTCCTCTAACCCTAACCCTAACCCTAACCTTTACCCGAAGCCTTACACTAACCCGTCCCTTAATCCTAACCCTTATGCTAACACTAACACGTACCCTAACATGTACGCTCACCCTAAACCGTTGTCGTACACTAACCTGTACCCTAAACCATCCCCGTCCCCATCCCCGTCCCCTAACCCTAACCCGAAGCCTTACCGTAATCCATCCCCTAATCCTAACACGTATGCTAACACTAACCCGTACCCTAACACGAATGCTCACCCTAAACAGTTGTCGTACCCTAACCAGTACCCTAAACTGTCCCCGTCCCCGTGCCCGTCCCCTAACCCTAACCCTAACACTAACCCTTACCCGAAGACTTACACTAACCCGTATCTTTATCCTAACCCGTATGCAAACACTAACACGTACCCTAACACGTACGCTCACCCTAAACTGTTGTCATATACTAACCTGTACCTTAAACCATCCCCGTCCCCTAACCCTAAACCTAACCCTAACCCTATCCCTAACCCTTACCCGAAGCCTTACCCTAACCCGTCCCCTAATCCTAACCCGTACGCTAACACTAACCCGTACCCTAACACGTACGCTCACCCTAAACCGTTGTCGTACCCTAACCTGTACCCCGGGCCCGTCCCCTAACCCTAACCCTAACCCTAACACTTACACGAAGCCTTACACTAACCCGTCCCCTAATCCTAACCCGTATGCTAACACTAACCCGTACCCTAACACGTACGCTCACCCTAAACCGTTGTTATAGCCTAACCTGTACCCTAAACAGTCCCCGTCCTCTAACCCTAACACTAACCATAACCCTAACCCTTACCCGAAGCCTAACACTAACCCGTCCCCTAATCCTAACCCGTACGCTAACACTAACCCGTACCCTAACACGTACGCTCTCCCTAAACCGTTGTTGTACACTAACCTGTACCCTAAACCGTCCCCATCCCCTAACCCTAAACCTAACACTAACCCTAACCCTAACACTTACCCAAAGCCTTACACTAACACGTCCCCTAATCCTAAACCGTACGCTAACACTAACCTGTACCCTAACACATACGCTCACCCTAAACCATTGTCGTACACTAAACTGTACCCTAAACCGTCCCAGTCCCCTAACCCTTACCCTAACCCTTACCCGAACCCTTAACCTAACCCGTCCCCTAATCCTAACCCGTACGCTAACACTAACACGTAACCTAACACGTACGCTCACCATAAACCATTGTCATAACCTAACCTGTACCCCAAACCGTCCCCGTCCTCTAACCCTAACCCTAACGCTAACCCTTACCCGAAGCCTTACCGTAACCCGTCCCCTAATCCTAACACGTATGCTAACACTAACCCGTACCCTAACACGTACGCTCACCATAAACCGTTGCCGTACACTAACCTGTACCCTAAACTGTCCCCATCCACGTCCCCGTTCCCTAACCCTAACCCTAACCCTAACCCTAACTCGAAGCCTTACCCTAACCCGTCCTCTAATCCTAAACCGTACGCTAACACGAACCCGTACCCTAACACGTACGCTCACCCTAAACCGTTGTCGTACCCTAAACTGTACCCTTAAATGTCCCCGTCCCCGTCCCCTAACCCTAACCCTAACCAAAACCCTAACCCTAACCCTTACCCGAAGCCTTACCCTAACCCGTCCCCTAATCCTAACACGTACGCTAACACTAAAACGTACCCTAACACGTACGCTCACCCTAAACCGTTGTTGTACACTAACCTGTACCCTAAACCGTCCCCGTCCCCTAACCCTAACCCTAACCCTAACCCGAACTCTTACCCGAAGCCTTACACTAACCCGTCCCTTAATCCTAACCCGGACGCCAACACTAACACGTACCCTAACATGTACGCTCACCCTAAACCGTTGTCGTACACTAACCTGTACCCTAAACCGTCCCCGTCCCCGTCCGCTAACCCTAACCCTAACTCTTACCCGAAGCCTTACCCTAACCCGTCCCCTAAACCTAACCCGTATGCTAACACTAACCTGTAACCTAACACGTACCCTCACCCTAAACCGTTGTCGTACACTAACCTGTACCCTAAACTGTCCTCGTCCCCTAACCCTAACCCTAACCCTACCACTAACCCTTACCCGAAGCCTTACCCTAACCCGTCCCCTAATCCTAACCCGTACGCTAACACTAACACGTACCCTAACACGTACGCTCACCCTAAACCGTTGTCGTACCCTAACCTGTACCCTAAGCCGTCCCTGTCCCCTAACCCTAACCCTAACCCTAGCCCTTACCCGAAGCCTTACCCTAACCCGTCCCCTAATCCTAACCCGTACGCTAACAGTAACCCGTACCCTAACACGTATGCTCACCCTAAACAGTTGTCGTGCCCTAACCTGTAACCTAAACTGTCCCCGTCCCCGTCCCCTAACCCTAACCCTAACCCTTACCCGAAGCTTTACCCGAACCTGTCCCCTAATCCTAACCTGTACGCTAACACTAACCCGTACCCTAACACGTACGCTCTCCTTAAACAGTTGTCGTACCCTAACCTGTACCATAAACCGTCCCCATCCCCTAACCCTAACCCTAACCCTAAACCTAATCCTAACCCTTATCCGAAGCCTTACCCTAACTCGTCCCCTAATCCTAACCCGTACGCTAACTCTTACCCATACCCTAAAACGTACGCTCAGCCTAAACCGTTGTCATATCCGAACCTGTACCCTAAACCGTGCCCGTCCTCTAACCCTGACCCTAACCCTAACCCTAAACCTTACCCGAAGCCTTACGCTTACCCGTTCACTAATCCTAAAGCGTACGCTAACACTAACCCGTACCCTAACACGTACGCTCTCCCTAAACAGTTGTCGTACACTAACCTGTACCCTAAACCATCCCTGTCACCCAACCCTAACCCTAACACTAACCCTAACCCTAACCCTTACCTGAAGCCTTACCCTAACCCGTCCCCTAATCCTAACCCGTACCCTAACACTAACCTGTACCCTAACACGTACGCTCACCCTAAACCATTGTCGTACCCTAACCTGTACTCTAAACCGTCCCCGTCCCCTTAACCTAACCCTAACCCTAACCCTTACCTGAAGCCTTACCCTAACCCGTCCCCTAATCCTAACATGTACGCTAACACTAACACATACCCTAACATGTACGCTCACCCTAAACCGTTGTGGTACCCTAAACTGTACACTAAACCGTCCCCGTACCCGTCCCCTAACGCTAACCCTAACCCTAACCCTAACCCTTACCCGAAGCTTTATATTAACCCTTCAACTAATCCTAAACTGTACGCTAACACGAACCCGTACCCTAACACGTACGCTCACCCTAAAACGTTGTCGTACCTAACCTGTACCCTAAACTGTCCCCATCCCCGTGCCCATCCCCTAACCCTAACCCTAACCCTTACTCGAAACCTTACCCTAACCCGTTCCCTAATCCTAACCCGTACGCTAACAGTAACCCATACTCTAAAACGTATGCTCACCCTAAACCGTTGACATACCCTAACCTGTACACTCAACCGTCCCCGTCCCCTTCCCCGTCCCCTAACCCTAACCCTTACCCGAAGCCTTACCCTAACCCGTTCCCTAATCCTAACGCGTACGCTAACACTAACCCGTACCCTAACACGTACTCTCTCCCTAAACTGTTGTCGTACACTAACCTGTACCCTAAACCGTCCCCATCCCCTAACCCTAACCCTAACACTAACCCTAAGCCTACCCCGTACCCGAAGCCTTACCTTAACCCGTCCCCTAATCCTAACCCGTACGCTAACAGTAACCCGTACCCTAACACATACGCTCTCCCTAAACCGTTGTCGTACCCTAACCTGTACCCTAAACCGTCCCCGTCCCCTAACCCTAACCCTAACCCTAACCCTTACCCGAAGCCTTACACTAACTCGTCCCTTAATTCTAACCCGTACGCTAACACTAACACGTACCCTAACATGTACGCTCACCCTAAACCGTTGTCGTACACTAACCTGTACCCTAAATCATCCCCGTCCCCATCCCCGTCCCCTAACCCTTACCCTAACCCTAACCCTTACCCGAAGCCTTACCCTAATCCATCCCCTAATCCTAACACGTATGCTAACACTAACCCGTACCCTAACACGAATGCTCACCCTAAACAGTTGTCGTACCCTAACCAGTACCCTAAACTGTCCCCGTCCCCGTGCCCGTCCCCTAACCCTAACCCTAACACTAACCCTTATCCGAAGCCTTACACTAACCCGTATCTTAATCCTAACCCATACGCAAACACTAACACGTGCCCTAAAACGTACGCTCACCCGAAACCGTTGTCATAGCCTAACCTGTACCCCAAACCGTCCCCGTCCTCTAACCCTAACCCTAACCCTAACCCTAACCCTAACCCTAACCCTTACCCGAAGCCTTACCCTAACACGTCCACTAATCCTAACCCGGACGCTAACACTAATATGTACCCTAACACGTACGCTCACCCTAAACTGTTGTCGTACACTAACCTGTACCTTAAACCATCCCCGGCCCCGTCCCCTAACCCTAACCCTAACCTTATCCCTAACCCTTACCTGAAGCCTTACCGTAACACGTCCCCTAATCCTAACCCGTACGCTAAAACTAACCCGTACCCTAACACGTACGCTCACCCTAAACCGTTGTCGTACACTAGCCTGTACCCTATACCGTCCCTGTCCCCGTCCCTATCCCCTAACCCTAACCCTAACCCTTACCCAAAGCCTTACCCTAACCCGTCCCCTAATCCTAACCCGTACGCTAACACTAACCCATACCCTAACACGTACGCTCACCCTAAACCGTTGTTATAGCCTAACCTGTACCCTAACCCGTCCCTGTCCTCTAACCCTAACCCTAACCCTAACCCTTACCCGAAGCCTTACCCTAACCCGTCCCCTAATCCTAACCCGTACGCTAACACTAACCCATACCCTAACACGTACTCTCTCCCTAAACCGTTGTCGTACACTAACCTGTACCCTAAACTGTCCCCATCCCCTAACCCTAACCCTAACCCTAACCCTTACCCGAATCCTTACCCTAACATGTCCCCTAATCCTAAGCCGTACACTAACACTAACCTGTACCCTAACACATACGCTCACCCTAAACCGTTGTAGTACACTAACCTGTACCCTAAACCATCCCCGTCCCCTAATCCTAACCCTAACCCTTACACGAAGCCTTACTCTAACCCGTCCCCTAATACTAACCCGTACGCTAACACTAACACGTACCCTAACATGTACGCTCACCCTAAACCGTTGTCGTAATCTAACCTGTACCCTAAACCGTCCCCGTCCCCTAACCTTAACCCTAACCCTAAACCTTACCCGAAGCCTTACCCTAACATGTCCCCTAATCCTAAGCCGTACACTAACACTAACCTGTACCCTAACACATACGCTCACCCTAAACCGTTGTAGTACACTAACCTGTACCCTAAACCATCCCCGTCCCCTAATCCTAACCCTAACCCTTACACGAAGCCTTACTCTAACCCGTCCCCTAATACTAACCCGTACGCTAACACTAACACGTACCCTAACATGTACGCTCACCCTAAACCGTTGTCGTAATCTAACCTGTACCCTAAACCGTCCCCGTCCCCTAACCTTAACCCTAACCCTAAACCTTACCCGAAGCCTTACCCTATCCCGTCCCCTAATCCTAAACCGTATGCTAACACTAACCCATACCCTAACACGTATGCTCACCCTATACCGTTCTCGTATCCTAACCTGTACCCTAAACTGTCCCCGTCCCCTAACCCTAACCCTAACCCTAACACTTACCCGAAACCTTGCCCTAACCCGTCCCCTAATCCTAAGCCTTACGTAACACTAAACCGTACCCTAACACGTACGCTCACCCTAAACCGTTGTCATAGCCTAACCTGTACCCTAAACCGTCCCCGTCCTGTAACCCTAACCCTAACGCTAACCCTTACCCGAAGCCTTACCGTAACCCGTCCCCTAATCCTAACACGTATGCTAACACTAACCCGAACCCTAACACGTACGCACTCCCTAAACCGTTGTCATACCCTAACCTGTACCCTAAAACGTCCCTGTCCCCTAACCCTAACCCTAACACTAACCCTAATCCTAACTCTTACCTGTAGCCTTACCCTAACCCGTCCCCTAATCCTAAACCGTATGCTAACTCTAACCTGTACCCTAACACAAACACTCACCCTAAACCGTTGTCGTACACTAACCTGTACCCTCAACCGTCCCCCTGCCATAAACCTAACCCTAACCCTAACCCTAACCCTTACCCGAAGCCTTACCCTAACCCGTCCCCTAATCCTAACACGTACGCTAACACTAACACGTACCCTAACACGTACACTCACCCTAAACTGTTGTCGTACCCTAACCTGTACCTTAAACCGTCCCCGTCCCCTAACCCTAACCCTAACCCTAAACCTAACCCTAACCCGAAGCCTTACCCTAACACGTCCCCTAATCCTAAACCGTACGCTAACACTAACACATAACCTAACACATATATTCACCCTAAACCGTTATCGTACACTAACCTGTACCCTAAACTGTCCCCGTCCCCGTCCCCTAACCCTAAGCCTAACCCTAACACTAACCCTTACCCGAAGTCTTACCCTAACCCGTCCCCTAATCCTGACCTGTACGCTAACACTAACCCATACCCTAACACTTACGCTCACCCTAAACTGTTGACATATCCTAACCTGTACCCTAAACCGTGTCCGTCCCCGTCCCCTAACCCTAACCCTAACCCTTAGCCGAAGCCTTACCCTAATCCGTCCCCTAATTCTAAACCGTACGCTAACACTTACTCGTACCCTAACATGTACGCTCACCCTAAACCGTTGTCATAGCCTAAGCTGTACCCTAAACCGTCCTCGTCCTCTAACCCTAACCCTAACCCTAACCCTTACTCAAAGACTTAACCTAACCCGTCCCCTAATCCTAACCCGCTCGTTAACACTAACCCATACCCTAACACGTATGCTCTCCCTAAACCGTTGTCGTACCCTAACCTGTACCCTAAACCATCCCCGTCCCCTAACCCTAACCCTAACACTAACCCTAACCCGAAGCCTTACACTAACCCGTCCCCTAATCCTAACCCGTACGCTAACACTAACCTGTACCCTAATACGTACGCTCACCCTAAACCGTTGTCGTACACTAACCTGTACCCTAAACCGTCCCCGTCCCCTAACACTAACCCTAACCCTAACCCTTACCCGAAGCCTTACACTAACCCGTCACTTAATCCTAACACGTACGCTAACACTAACACGTACCCTAACATGTACGGTCACCCTAAACCGTTGTCGTAATCTAATCTGTACCCTAAACCATCCCCGTCCCCATCCCCTAAACCTAACCCTTAACCGAAGCCTTACCCTAACCCGTCCCCTAATCCTAACCCGTACGCTAACACTAACCCGTACCCTAACACGTACGCTCACCCTAAACCGTTGTCATAGCCTAACCTGTACCCTAAACCATCCCCGTCCTCTAACCCTAACCCTAACGCTAACTCTTACCCGAAGCCTTACGGTAACCCTTCCCCTAATCCTAACACGTATGCTAACACTAACCCGTACCCTAACACGTACGCTCTCCCTAAACCGTTGTCGTACACTAACCTGTACCCTAAAACGTCTCCGTAACCTAACACTAACCCTAACCCTAACACTTACCCGAAGCCTTACCCTAACCCATCCCTTAATCCTAAACCGTATGCTAACACTAACTTGTACCCTAACACAAACGCTCACCCTAAACCGTAGTCGTACCCTAAACTGTACCCTAAACCGTCTCTGTCCCCGTGCCCGTCCCCTAACTCTAAACCTAACCCTAACCCTAACACTTACCCGAAGCCTTACACTAACCCGTCCCCTAATCCTAAACCGTATGCTAACACTCACCCGTACCCTAACACGTACGCTCACCCTAAACCGTTGTTATAGCCTAACCTGTACCCTAAACCATCCCCGTCCTCTAATCCTAACCCTAACCATAACCCTAAACCTTACCCAAAGCCTTACTCTAACAGGTCCCCTAATCCTAACCCATAGGCTAACACTAACCTGTACCCTAACACGTACGCTCACACTAAACCGTTGTCATACACTAAACTGTACCCTAAACCGTCCCCGTCCCCTAACCCTAACCCTAACCCTTACCCGAACCCTTACCCTAACCCGTCCCCTAATCCTAACCCGTATGCTAACAGTAACACGTACCCTAACACGTACGCTCACCGTAAACTGTCGTAATCTAACCTGTACCCTAAACCGTCCCCGTCACCGTCCCCTAACCCTAACCCTAACTCTTACCCGAAACCTTACCCTATCCCGTCCCCTAATCCTAAACCGTACGTTAACACTAACCCATACCCTAACACGTATGCTCACCCTATACCGTTGTCGTACCCTAACTTGTACCCTAAACCGTCCCCGTCCCCGTCCCCGTCCCCGTCCCCTAACCCTAACCCTAACCCTTACCCGAAGCCTTACCTTAACCTGTCCCCTAATCCTAAGCCGTACGCTAACACTAACCCGTAACCTAACACGTATGCTCACCCTAAATCATTGTCATAGCCTAACCTGTACCCTAAGCCGTCCCCGTCCTCTAACCCTAACCCTAACGCTAACCCTTACCCGAAGCCTTACCCTAACCCGTCCCCTAATCCTAACCCGTACGCTAACACTAACCCGTAACCTAACACGTACGCTCACCCTAAACCGTTGTCGTACCCTAACCTGTACCCTAAACCGTCCCCGTCCCCGTCCCCGTCCCCGTCCCCTAACCCTAACCGTAACCCTTACCCGAATACTTACCCTAACCCGTCCCCTAATCCTAACCCGTACGCTAACACTAACCCGTACCCTAACAGGTACGCTCACCCTTAACCGTTGTCGTACCCTAACCTGTACCCTAAACTGTCCCCATCCCCTAACCCTAACCCTAACCGTAAACTTAACCGTTACCCGAAGCCTTACCCTAACCCGTCCCCTAATCCTAACCCTTACTCTAACACTAACCCATACCCTAACACGTACGCTTATCCTAATCCGTTGTCGTACCCTAACCTGTACCCTAAACTGTCACCGTCCCCTAACCTAACCGTAACCCTAACCCTTAACCGAAGCCTTACCCTAACCCGTCCCCTAATCCTAACCCGTACACTAACACTAACCCATACCCTAAAACGTACGCTCACCCTAAACCTTTGTCGTACCCTAAGCTGTACCCCAAACCGTCCCAGACCCATAAACCTAACCCTAACCCTAACCCTTACCCGAACCTTACCGTAACCCGTCACCTAATCCTAACTTGTACGCTAACACTAAACCGTACCCTAACACGTACGCTCACCCTAAACCGTTTTCGTTCCCTAAACTGTACCCTAAACCGTCCCCGTACCCGTCCCCGTCCCCTAACCCTAACACTAACACTTACCTGAAGCCTTACCCTAACCCGTCCCCTAATCCTAAACCGTACGCTAACACTAACCCGTACCCTAACACGTACTCTCACCCTAAACCATTGTCGTACCCTAAACTGTACCCTAAACGGTCCCCATCCCCTAAACCTAACCCTAAAACTAACCCTAACCCTAACACTTACTCGAAGCCTTACCCTAAACCGTCCCCTAATCCTAACCTGTACGCTAACACTAACCCGTACCCTAACAGGTAAGCTCACACTAAACCGTTGTCGTACCCTAACCCTTACCCTAAACCGTCCCCCTCCCCTAACCCTAACCCTAACTCTAACTGTAACACTTACTCGAAGCCTTACCCTAACCCGTCCCCTAATCCTAACCCATACTCTAACACTAACCCATACCATAACACGTACGCTCATCCTAATCCGTTGTCGTACCCTAAACTGTACCCTAAACTGTCACCGTCCCCTAACCTATCCGTAACCCTAACCCTTACCCGAAGCCTTACCCTAACCCGTCCCCTAATCCTAACGGGTACGGAAACACTAACCCATACCCTAAAACGTACGCTCACCCTAAACCGTTGTCATACACTAAGCTGTACCCCAAAACGTTCCAGTCCCCTACACCTAACCCTAACCCTTACCCGAAGCCTTATGCTAACCCGTCCCCTAATCCTAACCCGTACGCTAACACTAACCCATAGCCTAACACTTATGCTCACTCTAAACCGTTGTCGTACCCTAACCTGTACCCTAAACCGTCCCCGTCCCCTAACCCTAACCCTAACTCTAACCCTTACCTGAAGCCTTACCCTAATCCGTCCCCTAATCCTAACCCGTACGCTAACACTAACCTGTACCCTAACACGTACGCTCACCCTAAACCGTGGTCGTACCCTAACCTGTACCCTAAACCGTCCCTGTCCCCTAACCCTAACCGTTACCGGAAGCCTTACCCTAACCCGTCCCCTAATCCTAACCCGTACGTTAACACTGACCCGTACCCTAATATGTACGCTCAACCTAAACCGTTGTCGTACCCTAACCTGTACCCTAAACCGTCCCCTAACCCTAACCCTAACCCTGACCCTAACCCTTACCCAAAGCCTTACCCTAACCCGTCACCTAATCCTAACACGTACTCTAACACTAACCAGTACCCTAACACGTATGCTCACCCTAAACCGTTGTCGTACCCTTACCTGTACCCTAAACCATCCCCGTCCCCTAACTCTAACCCTAACACTGACCCTAACCCTTACCCGAAGCCTTACTGTAACCCCTCCCATAATCCTAACCCGTACGCTAACACTAATCCGTAACGTAACACGTACGCTCACCCTAAACCATTGTCGTACCCTAAGCTGTACCCTAAACCGTCCCCGTCGCCTAACACTAACCCTAACCCTAAACCTAACAATAAACCTTACCCGAAGCCTTACCCTAACCTGTCCCCTAATCCTAGCCCATACGCTAACACTAAATCGTACCTTAACACATACGCTCACTCTAATCCATTGTTCTACACTAACCTGAACCCTAAACCGTCCCCGTCCCCGTCACATAACCCTAAACCTAACCCCAACCCTTACCCGAAGCCTTACCCCAAACTGTCCCCTAATCCTAACACGTACGCTAACACTAACCCATACCCTAAAACGTATGCTCATCCTACACCTTTGTCATAACCTAACCTGTACCCTATGCCGTTCCCATCCCCTAACCTTAACCCTAACACTTACCCGAAACCTTACCCTAACCCGTCCCCTAATCCTAACCCGTACGCTAACACTAACCCTTACCATAACACGTACGCTCACCCTAAACCATTGTCGTATCTTAACCTGTACCCTAAACCGTCCCCGTCCTCTGACCCCAACCCTAACCCTAACCCTAACCCAACCCTAACCGAAGCCTTACACTAACACGTCCACTAATCCTAAAGCGTACGCTAAAACTAACCCGTACCCTAACACGTACGCTCACCCTAAACCGCTTTCATACCCTAACATGTATCCTAAACTGTCCCCGTCCCCAAAACCTAACCCTAACCATAATCCTAAGCCTTACCCTAACCTGTAACCTAATCCTAAACCATACCCTAACACTTACCCGTACCATAACACGTACGCTCACCGTAAACCTTTGTCATACAGTTACCGGTACCCTAAACCGTCCCCGTCCCCTAACCCTAACCCTTACCCGAAGCCTTACCCTAACCCGTCCCGCAATCCTAACCCATACGCTAACACTAACCCGTACCCTAAAACGTACACTCACCCAAAATTTTTGTTGTACACTAACCTGTACCCTAAACTGTACCCGTCCCCGTCCCAGTCCCCTCATCCTAAACCTTCCCTGAAGGCTTACCCTAAAACATCCCCTAATCCTTCCCATACACTAACACTAACCCGAACCCTAACACTTTCACTCACCCTAAACCATTGTTGTACCCTAACCTGTACCCTATACCGTCCTCGTCCACTAACCCTAACCCTAACTCTAACACTTACCCGAAGCCTTACCCTAACCCGTCCCCAAATCCTAACCCATACGCTATCACTAACCCGTACCCTAACACGTATGCTCACCCTAAACCGTTGTCGTACCCTAACCTGTACCCTAAACCATCCCCGTCCCCGTCCCCATTCCCTAACCCTAACCCTAAAACTTACCCGAAGCCTTACCCTAACCCGTCCCCAATCTTAATCCGTACGCAAACACTAACCCGGACCCTAACACATATGCTCAAACTAAACTTTTGTCGTACCCTCACCTGTATCCTAAACCGTCCCTGTCCCCTATCCCTAACCCTTGCCAGAAGCCTTACCCTAACCCGTCACCTAACACTAACCCGTACGCTAACACTAACTCCTACGCTAACACTAACCCATACCCTAACACGTACGCTCACCCTAAACCGTTGTCGTACACAAACTTGTACCCTAAACCGTCCCCGTCCCCTAACCCTGACCCTAAACCTAACCCTAACACTTACCCGAAGCCTTACCCTAATACGTCCCTTAATCCTAACCCGTACGCTAACAGTAACCAATACCCTAACATGTACGCTCACCCTAAACCGTTGTCGTACACTAACCTGTACCCTAAACCATCCCCGTCACCTAACCCTAACCCTAAACCTTACTAGAAGCCTTACCCTAACCCTTCCCCTAATACTAACCCGTCCGCTAACACTAACTCATACACTAACACTAACCTGTACGCTAACACTTATGCTCACCCTAAAACTGTGTCGTACACTAACCTGTAACCTAAACCATCCCAGTCCCCTAACCCTAACCCTAACCCTTACCCGAAGCCTCACCCTAACCTGTACACTAATCCTAACCCGTACGCTAACACTAACCCGTATGCTAACACGTACACTCACCCTAAACCTTTGTCGTAACCTAACTTGTACCCTAAACCATCCTCGTCCGAAAACCCTAACCCTAACCCTAACCATATCCCTTACCCGAAGCCTTACCCTAACTCATCCCCTAATCCTAACCCGTATGCTAACACTAACCCGTACCCTAACATGTACGCTCACCCTAAACCGTTGTCGTACCCTAACCTGTACCCTAAACATTTCCCGTCCCCTAACCCTAACCCTAACCCTTACCCGAAGCCTTACCCTAACCTGTCCCCTAATCCTAACCCGTACGCTAACACTAACCCATACCCTAACACATACACTCAAACTAAATATAATATATAATGTAAATATATATATATATCTAAATATAATAATATATTGTAATATATTCAGGAAAATATGCATACGCTCTTTTTGGCCAACCAAGAAAGCATGTAAAGGAAATCTGCACTAAAATGAAGTCTCATTGCCCGCAGCTCAAAAGGGCCATCTGAAAAAAGTGTAAAATCCAGAAAGGCAGAAAAGGCCATGGAAAAGCGGGAGACTTGTTATGCTGATGGGCGGGATGTAAATTGCCAACAGCCATTCTGGAGAAGTGTATGGTGTTTCCTGAGAGACGTAAAAAAAAAAGCAACGGATCCTACGGAACTTCCACTTACAGTCCTATAGCTTACGGAAATTAAAATAAAAAAGACACAGCCACCCCAATGTTTCGGACGTCTCTGTTTACAAGAACCTCATCTACAGTACAAATTAAATATCCCAGAAAGCGAAAAATGGATAAGGAAGTTGTGGTACGTACGTACAATGGAATATCACTCAGCAATGAAATCTATGTCATCAGGCCCGTCGCGCCATAATGAGGGGATTCAGGTACGATGATTCTAAGTGAAATAAGTCACACAGAAAAAGAAACATCATAAGATATCACTAATACACGGAATGTAAACTTCGCTACACATGAACTGAATTACAAAACAGAACAGGGTCTCAAATTTAGAAAACCAACTTATGCTTGTTTATGGGGAAAGGTGAGTTGGGGTGCTGCATAAAACCGGAGATTGAAATCAGCACAAATACCGTTCCATAAGCCAAATATGTAATAGTCAAGACCTACTCCTTGCTCAACGAAATGGAATCAACACCCCATATTCAACACCTGGGAATATACCTGACAAGTAAGAATCTTAAAACCCATGGATTTATATTTCTCCATAACGAAATCAAGCGTGTGTACAGCGGCCTAAACGCAGCAGTGAAAATCCGATAAATCCCATTATCAAAATAAATTACAAAAACAAAACACAGTGACAGCGAAATAGAGAGCAATTCTTAAATAATTCATTCAGGGCTTGTGATGCAACCTGGATTTACCACATCTACACCCAGAGCTGGGTGAGACATAAGGCTGGACCACTTCGGGCTGATAGCATTAATGAGGTTCGGTGAGCAATGCAGACCCTTTGAAGTCATACTGCCTGGTCCCCATTCCATGGGTCCCAACTCTCCAGGTTTAAGGGATTCTTCCTTCAGCTAAGACATGCATGGGAAACCCAGATTATGGTCCACCATGTGACCGGGAAACGTTTTTAAATGCATCTCAGTTTTCATCCCCTGGTACTCTGTTCACCATTCCAGACGCTTTACTAACACTCTCTCCACTTGGTGAGTCAGTGCCTTTAACCTCCTGTTTGGCACAGTTCGCAATTTCTGCGCAAGATGAACAGGAATAGGGAGAACTAATGAAAGACTAGCTGTAGGCGTCTGCACGGGCAAATTTAATGCTCAATTCCCTCCAGGAAGAGGAATTAATGAAAATCTCAGCGTGCCGTGCCAGAACCAGATTAGGGCCTGAAGCAATCCTGCGGTTTTGCAGCTAGGTCACAAGAAAGCGAGTTGAAGAAGGAGGCTCAGGGACACTGTCATTCACAAACCTGCAGAGTTATAAATGACAGCTATCATCCAAAAATATATTGAAGTAAGGCTGCGAAGAAGACTTGAAAGCGGGGCAGAATTGCCGGAATCCGATTTCAGGAGGTAGACGGGAATTCCTCTGAAAGCATAGGAAAAGAGGCAGAACCTCGACAGTGAGGCACTTGGCCGAAAAGGACATATACGTTTTTCCAGGGCCCTTATTAACGAGGGCAGGAGGCTCCCAGCATGCTCTATTGGCCAACAGAGGGCCCACATTGCCAAGGCGACGTGAGCTAGCCAGGCGGGGGTGACCTCACAGCAGAGGGCCTACCTCACAGAAGGGTGAGGAACCCAGCCAGGATAAGACTCTCACCAGAGGGCCCACAACAACAAGGGAATCAGAACCAGTCAGGAGTGTCCTCACGCCAGTGTGGCCACATCAGCAGAAGGTGAGGAACCCAGCACATGTGGCCTCAAACAAGGGGACACAAATCACGAATGGGCTGGGAGTGAGGCATGCAGGAGGAGACTCACAACAGAGGGCCCATAGAATAAAAAAGGTGAGGAATCCAGGAGTTGGAAACTCAAAGCAGGCAGCCCAGAGCACTGACGCTATGGGATACAGGCCAGAGTGAACTCACAGCAGAGGGCCCACATCATGAAACTGTGAGCAACCCAGCCGTTGGGACCACAGAACAGAAGTCCCACATGCCCATGGGGATGGGAACCTGGCAGGAGTGTCCTTGCATCACTGGGCACACATCAGAAAATGTGTGGAGCCCAGCACTTAGGGCCTGACACCAGAGGACCCTCATCACCGAGAAGAGGAGTCCCCAGCACGCTCCAACTGCAGCCAGAGAGCCTACGTCGCCAAGGCGACGTGTGCCAGCCAGGCACAATTGACCTCACAGCAGAGGGCCCACCTCACAGAATGGTGAGGAATCCAGCCACGATCAGACTCTCACCAGAGGGCCCATATCACCAAGGGGATTGGAACCAGGCACGAGTGTCCTCACACCAGTGGGGCCACATCATCAAAAGATGAGGAACCCATCACATGTGGCCTCAAACCAGAGGAAACATCACCAAGGGGCTGGGAGTGAGGCAGGCAGGAGGAGCCTCACAACACAGGGCCCAAAGGATAAAAAAGGTGAGGAACCCAGCAGTTCTAACTTACCAGCAGGTGGCCCAGAGCACAGAGGTTACGGGATCCAGGAATGAGTGAACTAACACCAGAGAGCCAACATCAGGAAACTGTGAGCAACCCAGGCGTTGGGACCTCAGAGCAGAAGGCCCACATCGCCATGGGAAAGGGAACCTTACACGAATGTCCTGGCATCACTGGGCTCACATCAGAAAACGTGGGGAGCCCAGCAGTTAGGGCCTGAGGCCACAGGGCCCTCATCACCGAGGGGAGGAGGCTCCCAGCAGGCTCCAACTGCCACCATATGGCCGACGTCACCAAGGCGGGGTGTGTCAGCCAGGCAGGAAATGACCTCAGAGCAGAGGGCCCACCTCACAGAAGTGTGAGGAACCCAACAAGGATCAGACTCTCACCAGAGGGCCAACATCACCAAGGGGATGGGAACCAGGCAGGAGTGTCCTCACACCAGTGGGGCCACATCAGCGAAAGGTGAGGAACCCAGCACATGTGGCCTCAAACCAGAAGACCCAAATCACCAAGGGGCTCCGAGTGAGGCAGGCAGGAGTTGTCTCACAACACAGGGCCCATAGAATAAAAAAGGTAAGGAATCTAGCAGTTGGAAGCTCCAAGCAGGTGGCCCAGATCACCGAGGCTATGGGATCCATGCCAGAGTGAACTCACAGCAGAGGGCTCACATCCTGACACTGTGAGCACCCCAGCCGTTGGGACTTCATAGCAGAAGGCCCAAATCCCCATGGGGATGGGAACCTGGCAGGAGTGTCATCGCACCAGTGGGCACACATCAGAAAATGTGGGGAGCCCAGCAGTTAGGGCCTGACGCCAGAGGGCCCTCATCACCGAGGGGAGGAGTCCCCCAGCACACTCCAATTGCAACCAGAGGGCCCATGTGGCCAAGGCGACGTGTGCCAGCCAGGCAGGAGTGACCTCACAGCAGAGGGCCCTCCTCCCAGAAGTGTGAGGAACCCAGCCAGGATAAGGCTCTCACCAGAGAGCCCACATCACCAAGGGGATCGGAACAAGGCAGGAGTGTCCTCACACCAGTGTGGCCACATTATAGAAAGGTGAGGAACACAGCACATGTGGCCTCAAACAAGGGGAAACACATCACGAAGGGGCTGGGAGTGAGACATGCAGGAGGAGATGCACAACAGAGGGCAAATAGAATAAAAAAAGGTGAGGAATCCAGGAGTTGGAAACTCAAAGCAGGAGGCCCAGAGCACTGACGCTATGGGATACAGGCCGGAGTCAACTCACAGCAAAGGGCCCACATCATGAAACTGTGAGCAACCCAGCCGTTGGGATCACAAAACAGAAGTCCCACATGCCCATGGAGATGGGAACCTGGCAGGAGTGTCCTGGTACCGCCGGGCACACATCAGAAAATGTGTGGAGCCCAGCACTTAGGACCTGACACCAGAGGGCCCTCATCACTGAGGGCAGGAGGCCCCAGAACGCTCCAACTGCCACCAGAGGATCCACGTCGCCAAGGCGACGTGTCCCAGCCAGGCAGGATTGACCTCACTGCAGAGGGCCCACATCATGAAAGTGTGAGCAACCCAGCCGTTGGGACCTCAGAACAGAAGGCCCACATGCCCATGGGGATGGGAACCTGGCAGGAGTGCCCTCGCACCACTTAGAACGTATCAGAAAATGTGGGAACCCAACCGTTAGGGCCTGACGCCAGATGGCCTCATCACCGAGGGGAGGAGGCTCCCAGCAGGCTCCAACTGCCACCATAGGGCCGACGTCACCAAGGCAGGGTGTGCCAGCCAGGCAGGAGTGACCTCAGAGAAGAGGGCCCACCTCACAGAAGTGTGAGGAACCCAACCAGGATCAGAGTCTCATCAGAGGGCCCACATCACCAAGGGGATGGGAACCAGGCAGGAGTGTCCACACATCATTGGGGCCACATCATCAAAAGATGAGGAACCCATCATATGTAGCCTCAAACCAGAGGACACACATCACCAGGGAGCTGGGAGTGAGGCAGGTGATTGGAGGGGTACATTTAACTCTAACTTCCCACCAGGAAGAGGAATTAACCAAAGGCTCAGAGTGCTGTGCCGCACCCTGAGAACAGCCTGAAGCAAACCTGGGGTTTTGGGGCCAGCTTACAAGGAAGCAAGTTAAGAAAGGAAATCACGGGCACTGTAATTCACAAATCTGCAGAGTTATAAATGACAGCTATTGGCAAAAATATATTGAAGTAAGGCTGCGAAGAGGACTTGAAAACGAGGCAGAATTGCAGGAATCATATTTCAGGAGGTAGATTGGAATTGCATTTAAAACATATGAAAATCGGCAGATCTTTGACAGAGATGCACTTGGACAAAAAGTGCATATACATTTTTTCCTGAATATATTCAGGAAAAAACAAATATGCACTTTTTGGCCAACGAAGCACTCGAGCAATGGAAATCCGCACTACAATGAAGTCTCATTTCCCATTCGTCAAAAGGGCCATCTGAAAAAAGTGTAAAAACCAGAAACAGAGGACAGGCCATGGAGAACAGGGAGCCTTGCTATGCTGATGGGCGGGATATAATTTGCCAACAGACACTCTGGAGATGTTTATGGTGTATCCTGAAACATCTAAAAAACAAAGCTACAGAGCCTAGGGCACTTCCACTTTTGGCCCTATAGCTTAGGAAAATTAAAATCAACAAAACCCAGCCAACACAAAATTTAGGGCTGCTGTGTTTACAAGAACCTCGAGTCCAGTACAAATTAAATATCCCAGAAAGAAAAAAATGGATAAAGAAGTTGTGCTACTTACGTACATCGGAATATCACTCAGCAATGAAATCAATGTCATCAGGCCTGTAGCAGCAAATTGAGTGGATTTAAGTATGATGATTCTAAGAGAAATATGTCACACACAGAAAGATAATTATCATAAGATATCACTAATTGAGGGAGTGTAAACTTGGCTACACATAAACTGAATTACAAAACCAAACAGAGCCTCACATTTAGATAAAAACCTTATGCTTGCTTAAGGGCAAAGTTGAGTTAGGGTGCTGTATAAAACCAGAGATTGAAATTAGCACACATACCGTTCCATAAGCCAAATATATAATAGACAAGACCTACTCTTTGCTCAACGAAATAGACTCATCCATGGTGTATCACCTCACATCTGTTAGAATAGGCATCATCAGAAAATCTTCAAACAAAAAATGCTGGAAAGGGTGTGGAGATAAGGAACCCTCTTCCACTATTGTTGGGAATGTAAATTGATACAGTCACTGTGGAGAACATTATGGAGTTTCTTATAAAACTAAGAATAGAATTACCATATGATACAGCAATCCCACTACTGGGCATATACCCAGACAAAACCATAAATCAAAAAGAGACATTTACCACAATATTCATTGCATCACTATTTACAATATCCAGGTAATGGAAGCAACCTAAATGCCCACAGACAGACGAATGCATACAAATGTGGTACATATATAAAATGGAATATTACTAAGCCATAAAAAGGAATGAAATTGGGTTATTTGTAGAGACGTTGATGGATCTAGAGACTGTCATACAGAGTGAAGTAAGTCAGAAAGAGAAAAACAAATCTTGCATATTAATGCATATATGTGGAACCTAGAAAAGTTGTACAGATGAACCGTTTTGCAAGGCAGAAATAGAGCAACAGATGTAGACAACAAACGTATGGACACCAAGGTGGGAAAGCTGTTGGGGGTGGTGGTGGGAGGAGTTGAGATATTGGGATTGGCATATATACATTTATATGGATAAAAGAGATAACCAAAAAGAACCTGCTTTATAAAAAAATAAAATAAAATTCAAAATTAAAAAAATAAAATTAAAAAAATTAAAACAGAAAAAATATTCTTCCCTTCACATACATGTATTTATATGAATAAATTATTTCCATGCTTATATCTGTAAATACAAAAAAGAGGAATAAAATCTACCTTGAACTAAAAACGGAAAAAGAAAAAAAAAGACAGAACCCACCAGTTACACAGAGGAAAACCCTATCAGGGCACTTGCTCCAGTTGTAAACAATTCTGAAGTTGGTCAGTGGTGGGGAATCATCTCCCATTCAGCCAGCAGGCCCCACGCAACAAGCGTCCTCATTGCAAAGCTGGGGGACCGTGCCGAGACATCTGTGAGTAAACGTGGGCCGAGCCCCAGGCCAGCTGCTGCTGAAATGTTCCCACCCTTCCCAGGTAAAACACCTGAATATGTACAAGGACTTGAAAGCCTAGAGGAAGGGCCATGGAGCCACATGAGCGACAGCATGCCAGCCGACTCGGTGCCTGCAGGCCAGCCAGGATGGTCCTGGCCCTGGGTACTCTTCTGGAAGCTTTCCATTTCCCTGCCTGAGATATCCCTGCTGTCCCAGCCCCCACTGCTTTCTTCCTTCCTCACCTCTGCCCAGGGAGAAACTCCAGCGGCAGGTATGGGTGACACATCCTCTCCTTTAGCAGGTGGCATCTTGGCAACTGCTGCAGAAAGTCCAGCAGAGCCCCACTCACACTGGGGCACCCACAAAGCCGTGGCCTCTCACTCCCTCCCACCAGCCCAGCCCCGAGACTGCTGACTGGGCAGAGAAAATGGCATCAGGCACAGCTGCAGGGGCTCTTGCTGCCTGGAGCGGTGTTTATATTGATCTCAACCCAGGCACACTTGGGGAGGGCTGGCCGGCATGGTCAGACTTCCGAGACCAGCCTCTAATCACCCCTCAGGGGCTCACAGTTGCAGAAAATGGAACTTGCTGAATCAGCCAGGTCCAAGGAACAGGTGTGGCCTCCTGAGTCTCAGGATAGACAAGGGGCTGCAGCTCTGGCTTGTTTTCTAACTATATTATCTGGCCCATGAGTGGGAGACAACTTCAAGAAAACCCTCTCCTAATGACAGGAACCCAGGACTCATGAAGAAGAGGGGTGGGTGGTGGGTGGAGACAGAGGCCTGGTGCCCCTGGTGCAGTGGAAGTCTCTGGAAGATCAGGTGGACGGAGGCCACACAGAGTGATGCCCAGGGTCACAGACCTGTCGGAGCTGCTGTTTGTTAGTTCAAGTCCTGCTCTGAGGTGCTCTGTGTCAGATCTGAGTGACAGGTGAGCTGGGAGTGCTCTGCAATGAGGGTGATGTGCACGGTTCCTGTGTGCCCAGCCCTGCCAAGGTACCTGTAAGGGTAGGTCTGTATCCTGGGAGGGACCTGACCACGAGAGCCCCATGGGCTGCAGGGGACCTGCCCAGGGAATCCCATATCCTGGGAGGGGCCTGAACACGAGAGCACCATGGGCTGGGGTCGGGGTGGGCTACCTGCCCAGGTGAGCTCCATATCCTGGGATTGGCCTGACTTCGAGAGCCCCATGGTCTGCTGGAGTCCTGGTAAAGGATGTCAGGACAGTCAGTGAAGCCACCGAGGATATACCTCCAGTAGTTACTAAATCCTACACCCTGCTGGTCATTCTACCAACCACCAGGACATGTTATTCTGTATTAGTCTCCAATGATGCGTTCTTTTGTATTCCATTAGTCCCAGAGTCACAAGAAATTTTGGCTTGTGAGTGGCAGGACTCAACATACAACTAAAACAATACTTCTGGGCCGTGTTCCCCCAAGGGTTCAAAAATTCCCACACCATCTTTGGGGAAAGCTCAGCTAAAGACCTAAAAGTTCTACCTCTGGAAAAGGAAACACTCCTTCAATATGCAGACAACATTCTAATCGCCAGCCCTACTAAGGAGACCTCTGAACTACCAAGACAATAAAGGATAGAAGTTGTCCAATAAAAAGCTCAAATATCACAGACTACGGTGACCTGCCTGGGCTTCATTCTCACAGAAGGTCGGAGAAGCCCATCCCAGGAAAGGGAAGAAACAATTTACAGCCTTACCCATTTCTAAAACTACAAGACAGCATAGGGGTTCCTGGGGAGGCCAGGGTTTGCTGCTTCTGGATCCCTAACTACAGTCTACTAGCTGGGCCTCTATATGAAACACTGAAAGGAAAAGATGATGATCCTTTTGAATAGAATCCAGAAGTGGCCTTTCAAGAATGGAAAGAGCAGTCAATTCAGACCCTTGCCCTAGAACTCCCTAATTTAGCTAAACCCTTTGACCTTTACATTCCTGGTGAAAGGTGAATCGCCATTGGAGTATTAGTGCAAAAACTGGGACCACTTGAAATGGAACAATGCAAGAATGCCATCCAGGTAGGATAAACTATGGTCACCAAGGGGCTTGGCCCACCACCACATCTGGCCAAGATACTGGCAGTATCTAAAAACCTGGAAATAAGCAGCCCAAAAGGTCACCTCTCTCCTAAGGGAAAAGGAACCCACGTGGTGATCCTAATCCCCAACCATGCCCTGAAGTTGAAGGGTTTGCTCCATGGGCACACTGACCTCGAGTGAGGAGGCCCTCCAACTCCAACCTCCAGAGAGATAACCGGGGGCAACGGGGCACCATGACAACTCGTGTGACCATCACTTGACCTGGAGTTTCTCTCATAAAACAACAAGAGTGTGTCCCAAAAGAGTAGACTACTGCTTGCAGGACTTACTGCACCCAGAGGGGAGCTAATAATCTTGGCTGGGAAACTGTATATGACGCTGTCACCATAGAAAAGCCTACAGACACTGTGATGATGATGGCCAATAAGAACGGCTGGACTCCTGTTAACCTCAAAAGGCTGTTGACTCAGTGGCCATCATGGTCCTTCATCACCAGTGACCCTGGACTGTCTGGGAGTTGAGCGGACAGGGTCCTGACACCTGATGCTGTTTTTACGTTAATTCAGGGTCGTAATTGAAGAAAGCGCAGACTACTGGTCAGAGCATCTAGGCTGGCAGAAACGGTCAGCCTAAGGTGGCCGAACAAATGTGGGGCGGGTTGAAACTGGACCTCACAGCGTCACTGCACATCTCCTTCTTGAACCCTTAAAGGTCATTAGAATCTATAACACTTCCAATACTGGTGCTCAGGCGGACGAGCACGGAGGCAGGAGGCCTGGGGACAATCAACGTCACCTGGAGGCTGCTGGGGAGAAGTTCTGACCCTCGCCCACGGGTATGAGGGCTCCTAACTCAGCACTCAGCAGTTACAGAAGAAGGGTCTGCACCCTCAGCATTCCAAGAATGAGGAAGGGGACAAAAGGCAGAAGAGGGGTTTGTCCCAGGCAAAGCCCCTTAAAAATCCCTGGGAGATAAAAATAGAATCTGGGCAATAAAACAAAGTCTAACCTTTTTTATCCCTTGTGCTTTGTCTAATTTCACGTGCTCCTAGGGTCCCGCATACAAAGGTTCCACACCCGGCACTTCAGACCAGATTTCCTAGTGCAGAATGGCTGGGTCGACACCTCAGCTCCTGGGGCACAGTGCACACTCCGTGATATAGAGCCTGAGCTGCAGCGAACCGGGCCCTCAAGAGCTCCGCCCCCTCCCTCCCACTGACTCTGACAGGATCTCTACACAGCAGCCCAGCCCACAGCCCACGGGGTAGAACATGCTCTCACCTCTCCATTCTCTGATCAAAATATAAAGTTTTCTTTGCTTCTGAACAAAACTCAGTCTCGATCTGTTGGCTACAATGATACTGGGCAGGGGGACACTTGTTGGGGTCCACTCTGGAGGATCAGTAACAGAAATTGAGAACATTGTAACTTCAATGAACAGATGTGTGAGCCAAACTGTAATTAACATAGAACAGTGTATAAGGCTCGGGTAAAATAAGATGTTTCTAACACTTCCATTTGATATTTCCATCACTTTATTATAAGCAAGTTCAGTGAAAAGATTTGTCTTATTTGTCAGGTCAATATTAGAGAAACGAAGTGATTTCTTTCCAAGGATATACATCTAATAATCTTGGTTAAAACTTCAATCTTGTTTTAAATGCTTTTCCATTGAAAATGATACCTCTCTTTCAGCTCCCCCGTTTCTGAGAAGTATAAAATCTTATAATTTATTATTACCAAAGGGGAAAGGTGGGAGGAGGGATAAATTAACAGTTTGGGATTAACACATACACACTGCTATGTATAAAATCGATCATCAACAAGGAACTACTGCCTAGCACAGGGAACTAGACTCAATATTTTGCAATAACCTATAAGGGGAAATAATCTGGAAAAGAATAGATATTTTTATTGACATCATCTATCAATGACAGTTAAAATGGAACCTAAGGGAAGCCGGTGGTGAGTGCTTCTGACCCTGAAGACTTCAATCATCTGAAGTTTGGACTCTGCCTACTTCCCAAGGCCCTTAATGAACATATGTGTAGCCGTAGCTTAAAAAATTCCCCAGTTTGGGTTGCGGAGAGACACTGATTTTGTAAAAGCCCTGGTGTTCTCCTCACATGAATGGGACCCTTCCTACAGCTAAAACTTGCCTGTCACACCCAGAGGATGGTATACCGTCTGATCGGGAAGAGTTTGGAAAAGGCATCTCATCTCCTCATCTCCTGGTGCTCCGGTTCACAGCACCAGCGTCTTTACTAACAGTCTCCCCACTTGGAGATGTCAGCACTGTCAACATCCTGTTGTGTAGAGTTTGGAATTTGTCTAGAGGATGAAGTGGAAGGAGGAGGAACAATGAGAGACAAGTCCTAGGTGTTCGGACAGGCACATGTCACTCTAATTTCCAATCAGGAGAACGAATTGACCAAAGGCTAGGGTTGCCCATGGAAACAGAATAGGGCTTGAGGAAATCCCGCTGCTTTGTGGCCAGTACCCATAAACACAAGTTGAAAAATGGAACTCAGGGGCACTAAAATTCACGAAACTACAGAGTTGAAAATATCTATCACTGAAAAATGTCTTGAAGAAAGTCAGAGAAAAGGACTTGTAAGCAATGGAGAATGGCAGGAAAGGGATTGGAAGAGGTAGAAAGGACTCGCCATTAAGCACAAGAAAAGGGGCTGAACATTGCCAACATTGCAGTTGGCCAAAAAGGGTGTATGCGTCTTTTTCTGTATATATTCAAGAAAAGGGCATACATTTTTTGGCCAACCAAACAGGTGGGCACTGGAAATCAATACTACAATACATCACTTCGCATCAGTCAGGAGAGCCGTCCTCATAAAGTGCAAATACCAGAAACGCAGGACAGGGCAAGGAGAAAAGGGGGCCCTGTGAGGCTTATAGTGGAAATGTATATTGCCAACGGTCACTCTGGAGAAGTGTATTGTGTTTACTAAAGCATCTAAAAAATGGGCTACAGAGTACAGGGCACTTGCACTCATGGACGTATATCTTGGGAAAAACAAAAATCGAGAGGACACAGGCACCCCAATGTCTACCTCCTCTCTGTTTAAAAGATCCTCGAACAGGATATAACTTAAATGTCTCTGGAGGGAAAAAATGGATAGAGATGTTTTACTTAGGTAGAGTGAAATATTACTCACCCTGGAAATCAATGAAATATGGCCACTTGTAACAACTCCAGAGGAGTTATGTATGATCATTCAAAGTCATATAATTCAAAAAGAAAAAGACATACGATATCACTAATACATGGAATGTAAACGTGGCTACACATGAACTGAATTACAAAACAGAACAGGCTCTCAAATTTAGAAAACCAACTTATTCTTGCTTAAGGATAAAGGTGAGTTGGGGTGCTGCATAAAACCAGGGATTGAAATTAGCACAGATACCATTGCATAAGCCAAATATGTAATAGAAAAAACCTACACCTGGGTCAACGAAATGGACTCAACACCTCATATTCAGCGCCTAGGAATATACCGGACGAGTAAGAGTCTTAATACCTATGGATTTATATGTCTCCATAAGAGAATCAAGTGTGTGTACAGAGGCCTAAACACAGCAGTGAAAATCCGATAAATCCCATTATCAAAATAAATTTCAAGAACAAAACACAATGACAGTGAAATAGAGAGCAATTCTTAAATAATTCATTCAGGGCTTGTGATGCAACCTGGATTTACCACATCTACACCCAGAGCTGGGTGAGACATAAGGCTGGACACTTCGGGCTGATAGCATTGGTAAGATTCGGTGAGCAAACGCAGACCCTTTGAAGTCATACTGCATGGTACCCATTCCATGGTTGCCAACTCTCCAGGTTTAAGGGATACTTCCTTCAGCTAAAACATGCATGGGAAACCCAGAGTATGGTCCACCATGTGGGTGTGAAACGTTTTTAAATGCACCTCAGTTTTCGTCCCCTGTTACTCGGGTTCACCATTCCAGACGGTTTACTAACACTCTCCCCACTGGAGAGTCAGTGACTTTAACCTCCTGTTTGGCACAGTTTGCAATTTCTGCGCAAGATGAACAGGAATAGGGAGAACAAATGAGAGACTAGTTGTAGGTGTCTGCACGTGCAAATGGAACGCACATTTCCCACCAGGAAGAGGAATTAACCAAAGGCTCAGCGTGCCCTGCCGGAAACAGATTAGGGCCTGAAGCAATCTTGCGGTTTTGTGGCCAGCTCACAAGAAAGGGACTTGAAGAAAGTAGCTCAGGGGCACTGTAATTCACAAACCTGCAGAGTTATGAATGACAGCTACCGTCCAAAAATGTATTGAAGTAAGTCTTCGAAGAGGACTTGAAAGCGGGGCAGAATTTCAGGAGAACGATTTCAGGAGTTAGACTGGAATTGCACTTAAAGCATAGGAAAAGAGGCAGAATGTCAACAATGATGCACTTGGCCAAAAAGGGCGTATGCGTTTTTTCCTGAATATATTCAGGAAAAAACGCATACGCACTTTTTGACCAACCAAGCAAGCGTGTAAAGGAATCTGCACTACCATGAAGTCTCTCTGTCCCCCGGTCAAAAGGTCCTTCTGAAAAAAGTGTAATATCCAGAAAGGCAGGACAGGTCATGGAGAACAGAGAGCCTTGTTTTGCTGATGGGCGGGATATAAATTGCCAAGAGCCACTCTGGAGAAGTGTATGGTGTTTCCTGAAACACGTAAGAAACAAAGCAACACAGCCTATGGCACTTCCACTTATGGTCCTATAGATTAGGGAAATTAAAATCAAAATCACACAGCCATCCCAAAGTTTGGGACGGCTCTGTTTACAAGAACCTCGTCTACGGTACAAGTTAAATATCCGAGAAAGCAAAAGATGGATAAAGAAGTTGTGGTACGCACGTACAATGGAATATCACTCAGCAATGAAATCTACGTCATCAGGCCCGTAGCGGCATAATGAGTGGATTCAGGTACGATGATTCTAAGTGAAATAAGTCACACAGAAAAAGGAACATCATAAGATATCACTAATACACGGCATGTAAACTTGGCTACACATGAACTGAATTACAAAACAGAACAGGGTCTCAAATTTGAAAACCAACATATGCTTGCTTATGGGGAAAGGTGAGTTGGGGTGCTGCATAAAACCAGAGATTGAAATTAGCACAGATACCATTCTATAAGCCAAATATATAATACACAACACCTACTCCTTGCTCAACGAAATGGACCCAACACCACATATACAACGCCTGGGAATATACCTGACAAGTAAGAATCTTAAAACCCATGGATTTATATGTCTCCATAAGGAAATGAAGCGTGTGTACAGCGGGCTAAAGGCAGCAGTGAAAATCCGATAAATCCCATTATCCAAATAAATTTCAAAAACAAAACACAATGACAGTGAAATAGAGAGCAATTCTTAAATAATTCATTCACGGCTTGTGATGCAACCTGGATTTACCACATCTACACCCAGAGCTGGGTGAGACATAAGGCCGGACACTTTGGGCTGATAGCATTGGTGAGGTTTGGTGAGCAAACGCAGACCCTTTGAAGTCATACTGCATGGTACCCATTCCATGTGTCCCAACTCTCCAGGTTTAAGGGATTCTTCCTTCAGCTAAAACATGCAAGGGAAACCCAGAGTATCGTCCACCGTGTGATTGGGAAACGTTTTCAAATGCATCTCAGGTTTCGTCCCCTGGTACTCGGGTTCACCGTTCCAGACGCTTTACTAACACTCTCCCCACATGGAGAGTCAGTGCCTTTAACTTCCTGTTTGGCACAGTTTGCAATTTCTGCGCAAGATGAACAGGAAGAGGGATAACCAATGAGAGACTAGCTGTAGGTGCCTGCACGGGCAAGTGGAACGCTCGTTTCCCTCAAGGAAGGGGAATTAGCCAAAGGCTCAGTGAGCCCTGCCAGAACCAGATTAGGGCCTGAAGCAATCCTGCGGTTTTGTGGCCAGCTCACAAGAAAGCGAGTTGAAGAAAGGAGCTCAGGGGCAGTGTAATTCACAAACTTGCAGAGTTATGAATGACAGCTATCGTCCAAAAATGTATTAAACTAAGTCTTCGAAGAGGACTTGAAAACAGGGCAGAATTTCAGGAAAACGATTTCAGGGGGTAGACTGGAATTGCACTTAAAGCATATTAAAAGAGGCAGAATGTCCACAATGATGCACTTGGCCACAAAGCGCATATGCGTTTTTTCCTGAATATATTCAGGAAAGAACGCATACACCCTTTTTGGCCAAGCAAGCAAGCGTGTAAAGGAAATCTGCACTATAATGAATTCTCACTGCCCCAAGGTCAAAAGGGCCATTTGAAAAAAGTGTAAAATGCAAAAGGGCAGGACGGGTCATGGAGAACAGGGAGCCTTGTTATGCTGATGGGCGGGATGTAAATTGCCAACAGCCACTCTGGAGAAGTGTATGGTGTTTCCTGAAACACTTAAAAAACTAAGCAACGGAGCCTACGGCACTTCCACTTATGGCCCTATAACTTAGGGAAATTAAAATCAAAAACACACAGCCACCCCAAAGTTTGGGTCGGCTCTGTTTACAAGAAGCTCGTCTACGGTACAAGTTAAATATCCCAGAATGCGAAAAATGGATAAAGAATTTGTGGTACATACGTACAATGGAATATCACTCAGCAATGAAATCTATGTCATCAGGCCCGTCGCGGCATAATGAGTGGATTCAGATACGATGATTCTAAGTGAAATAAGTCACACAGAAAAAGAAACATTAAGATATCACTAATACACCGAATGTGAACTTGGCTACACATGAACTGAATTACAAAACAGAACAGGGTCTCAAATTTAGAAAACCAACTTATGCTTGCTTATGGGGAAAGGTGAGTTGGGGTGCTGCATAAAACCAGGGATTGAAATTAGAACAGATACCGTTCCATAAGCCAAATATTTAATAGTCAAGACCTACTCCTTGCTCAAGGAAATGGACTAAACACCCCATATTCAATGCCTAGGAATACACCTGCCAATTAAGAATCTTAACACCCATGTATTTATATGTCTCTGTAAGAGAATCAGGCATGTGTACAGTGACATAAATGCAGCCGTGAAAATCCGATAAATCCCATTATCAAAATAAATTACAAAAACAAAACACAATGACAGTGAAATAGAGAGCAATTCTTAAATAATTCATTCAGGGCTTGTGATGCAACCTGGAGTTACCACATCTACACCTAGAGCTGGGTGAGACATAAGGCTGGACACTTGGGGCGGAAACCATTGGTGAGGTTCAGTGAGCAAATGCAGACCCTTTGAAGTCATACTGCATGGTACACATTCCATGGGTCCCAACTCTCCAGGTTTAAAGGATTCTTCCTTCAGCTAAAACATGCATGGGAATCCCAGAGTATGTTCCACCGTGTGACCGGGAAACGTTTTTAAATGCGTCTCAGTTTTCGTCCCCTGGTACTCGGGTTCACCATTCCAGACGCTTTAATTACACTGTCCCTACCTGGAGAGTCAGTGCCTTTAACCTCCTGTTTGTCACAGTTTGCAATTTCTGCGCAAGATGAACAGGAATAGGGAGAACCAATGAGAGACTAGCTGTAGGTGTCTGCACGGGCAAATGGAACGCTCATTTCCCACCAGGAAGAGGTATTAACCAAAGGCTCAGCGTGCCCTGCCGGAACCAGATGAGGGCCTGAAGCAATCCTGCGGTTTTGCTGCCAGCTCACAAGAAAGCGAGTTGAAGAAAGGAGCTCAGGGGCACTGTAATTCACAAACCTGCAGAGTTATAAATGACAGCTATCATCCAAAAATATATTGAAGTAAGGCTACAAAGAGGACTTGAACGTGGGGCAGAATTCCAGGACTACGATTTCAGGAGGTAGACGGCAAATCCTCTGAAAGTATAGGAAAAGAGTCAGAATGTCGATAATGATGCACTTGGTCAAAAAGGGCATATGCGTTTTTTCCAGGGCCCTCATTAAAGAGGGTAGGAGGCTCCCAGTATGCTTCAGTGGCCAATAGAAGACCCACGTCGCCAAGGCGACGTGAGCCAGCCATGCAGAAGTGACCTCACATCAGAGGGCCCACCTCACAGAAGGGTAAGGAACCCAGGAAGGATCAGACCCTCACCAGAGTGCCCACAACAGCAAGGGGCTGGGAACCAGGCAGGAGTGTCCTCACACCCGTGGGACCACATCATCGAAAGTTGAGGTACCCAGCACATGTGGCCTCAAACCAGAGGACCCACATCACCATGGGTCTCGGAGCGAGGCAGGCAGGATTAACCTCCCAACACATGGCCCATTGTATAAAAAAGGTGAGGAATCCAGCCGTTGGAACATCCCAGCAGGCGGCCCAGATCACCGAGGCTATGGGATCCAGGCAGTGATGAACTCACAACAGAGGGCCCTCATCGTGATACTGTAAGCAACCCAGCCGTTGTGACCTCAGAGCACAAGGCCCACATCCCCATGGGGGAGGGAACCAAGCAGGAGTGTCATCGCACCAGTGGGCACACATCAGAAAATGTGGGGAGCCCAGCAGTTAGGGCCAGACGCCAGAGGGCCCTCATCACTGAGGAGAGGAGTCTCCCAGCAAGCTCCAACTGCTACCAGAGGGCTGACGTCGCCAATGCGGTGTGTGCCAGCCAGGCAGGAGTGACCTCAGAGCAGAGGGCCAACCACACAAAAGTGTGAGGAACCCAAAGAGGATCAGACTCTCACCAGAGGGCCCACATCACCAAGGGAATGGAAACCAGGCAGGAGTGTCCTCACACCAGTGGGGCCACATCACCGAAATGTGATGGACCCAGCACACGTGGCCTCAAACTAGAGGACACACATCACCAAGGGGCTGGGAGTGAGGCAGGCAGGAGGAGCCTCAAAACAGAGGGCCCATAGAATAAAAAAGGTGAGGAATCCCGCAGTTGGAACCTCCCAGCAGGCGGCCAGGAGCAGCGAGGATATGGGATCCAGGCCTGACTGAACACAAAACAGAGGGCCCTCATCATGAAACTGTGAGCAACCCAGCCGTTGGGACCTCAGAGCAGAAGGCCCACATTCCCTTGTGGTTGGGAACCTGGCAGGAGTGTACTCGCACCACAGGGCGCACATTAGAGAATTTTGGGAGCCCAGGAGTTAGGGCCTGACGCCAGAGGGCCCTCATCACCGAGGAGAGGAAGCTCCCAGCAGGCTCCAACTGCCACAAGAGGGCCAACGTTGCCAAGGTGGGGTGTGCCAGCCAGGCAGGAGTGACCTCACAGCAGAGGGTCCACCTCACAGAAGGGTGTGGAACCCAGCCAGGATCAGACTCTCACCAGAGAGCCCACATCACCAAGGGGATCGGAAAAAGGCAGCAGTGTCCTCACACCAGTGTGGCCACATTATAGAAAGGTGAGGAACCCAGCACATGTGGCCTAAACCAGAGGACCCACATTTCCAAGGTGCTCCGAGTGAGGCAAGCAGGAGTAGCCTAACAACACAAGGCCCACAGAATAAAAAATGTGAGGAATCAAGCAGTTGGAACCTCCCAGCAGGTGGCCCAGAGCACGGAGTCTATGGGATCCAGGCCACAGTGAACTCACAGCAGAGGGCCCACATCATGAAACTGTGAGCAACCCAGCCGGTGGAACCTCAGAGCAGAAGACCCACATCCCCATGGGGATAGGAACCTCGCAGGAGTGTCCTCGCACAACTTAACACGTATCAGAAAATGTGGGAACCCAGCAGTTAGGGCCTGACGCCAGAGGGCCCTCATCACCGAGGAGAGGAGGCTACCAGCAGGCTCCAAATGCCACCAGAGGGCCGACGTCACCAAGGAAATGGGAGCAAGCCAGGCAGGAGTTACCTCACAGCAGAGGGCCCACCTCACAGAAGTGTGAGGAACCCAACCAGGATCAGACTCTAACCAGAGGGCCCACATCACCAAGGGGATGGAAACCAGGCAGGAGTGTCCTCACACCAGTGGGGCCACATCAGCCAAAGGTGAGGAACACAGCACATGTGGCTTCAAATAAGGGGACACACATCACGAAAGGGCTGGGAGTGAGGCATGCAGGAGGAGACTCACAACAGAGGGCCCATAGAATAAAAAGGTGAGGAACCCCGCAGTTGGAAGCTCCAAGCAGGTGGCCCAGAGCACCGAGGCTATGGGATCCATGCCGGAGTGAACTCACAGCAGAGGGCCCACATTCTGACACTGTGAGCAACCCAGCCGTTGGGACCTCAGAGGAGAAAGCCAACATCGCATGGGGATGGGACCCCGGCAGGAGTGTACTCGCACGACAGGGCGCACATCAGAAAATTTTGGGAGCCCATGAGTTAGGGCCTGACGCCAGAGGGCCCTCATTACCGAGGGGAGGAGACTCCCAGCAGGCACCAACTCCCAACTGAGGGCCCACATCGCCAAGGTGACGTGTGCCAGCCAGGCAGGAGTGACCTCACAGCAGAGGGTCTACCTCACAGAAGGGTGAGGAATCCAGCCAGGATCAGGCTCTCACCAGAGGGCCCCCATCACCAAGTGGATGGGAACCAGGCAGGAGTGTCCTCACACCAGTGGGGCCACGTCAATAAAGGTGAGGAAACCGGCACATGTGGCCTCAAACCAGAGGACCTACATCACAAAGGGGCTGGGAGTGAGTCAGGAAGGAGGAGCATGAAAACACAGGACCCAAAGAATAGAAAAGGTAAGGAATTCAGCAGTAGGAACCTCCCAGCAGGCGGCTCAGAGCACAGAGTCTATGGGATCTAGGCCTGAGTGAACTAACACCAGAGAGCCAACATCATGAAACGGTGAACAACACAGGTGTTGGGACCTTAGAGCAGAAGGCCCACATGACCATGGGGATGGGAACCTGGCAGGAGTGCCCTCGCACCACTTAGGACGTATCAGAAAATGTGGGAACCCAGCAGTTAGGGCCTGATGCCAGAGGGCCTCATCACCGAGGGGAGGAGGCTCCCAGGAGGCTCCAACTGCCACCAGAGGTCCGACGTCGCCAAGGCGGGGTGTGCTAGCCAGGCAGGAGTGACCTCAGAGAAGAGGGCCCACCTCACAGAAGTGTGAGGAACCCAACCATGATCAGACTCTCGCCGGAGGGACCACATCACCAAGGGGATGAGAAGCAGGCAGGAGAGTCCTCACACCAGTGGGGCCACATCATCAAAAGATGAGGAACCCATCACATGTGGCCTCAAACCAGAGGACACCCATCACCAAGGGGCTGGGAGTGAGGCAGGTATCTGGAGAGGCACATTTAACTCTAATTTCCCAGCAGGAAGAGGAATTAACCAAAGGCTCAGAGTGCCGTGCCACACCCTGATTACGACCTGAAGCAAACCTGCGGTTTTGTGGCCAGCTTTCAAGGAAGCGAGTTAAGAAAGGAAATCACGGGCACTGTAATTCACAAACCTGCAGAGTTATAAATGACAGCTATTGGCAAAAATATATTGAAGTAAGTCTGCAAAGAGGACTTGAAAACGAGGCAGAATTGAGGAATCATATTTCAGGAGGTAGATTGGAATTGCATTTAAAACATGTGAAAAGTGGCAGATCTTTGACAGTGATGCACTTGGACGAACAGTGCGTATACATTTTTTCCTGAATATATTCAGGAAAAAACGCATATGCCCTTTTTGGCCAAACAAGCACTCGAGCAATGGAAATCCGTACTACAATGAAGTCTCATTTCCCATTCGTCAAAAGGGCCATCTGAAAAAAGTGTAAAACCCAGAAACACAGGACAGGCCATGGAGAACAGGGAGCCTTGTTATGCTGATGGGCGGGATGTAAATTGCCAACAGACACTCTGGAGATGTTTATGGTGTATCCTGAAACATCTGAAAAACAAAGCTACAGACCCTAGGACACTTCCACTTTTGGCCCTATAGCTTAGGAAAATTAAAATCAACAAGACACAGCCAACACAAAATTTAGGGCTGCTGTGTTTACAAGAACCTCGAGTCCAGTACAAATTAAATATCCCAGAAAGAAAAAAATGGATAAAGGAGTTGTGCTACTTACGTACAACGGAATATCACTCAGCAATGAAATCAATGTCCTCAGGCCTGTAGCAGCAAATTGAGTGGATTTAAGTATGATGATTCTAAGAGAAATATGTCACACACAGAAAGATAATTATCATAAGATATCACTAATAGAGGGAGTGTAAACTTGGCTACACATAAACTGAATTACAAAACCGAACAGTCTCACATTTAGATAAAAACTTATGCTTGCTTAAGGGCAAAGTTGAGTTAGGGTGCTGTATAAAACCAGAGATTGAAATTAGCACACATACCGTTCCATAAGCCAAATATGTAATAGACAAAACCTACTCTTTGCTCAACGAAATAGACTCATCCATGGTGTATCACCTCACATCTGTTAGAATAGGCATCATCAGAAAATCTTCAAACAAAAAATGCTGGAAAGGGTGTGGAGATAAGGAACCCTCTTCCACTATTGTTGGGAATGTAAATTGATACAGTCACTGTGGAGAACATTATGGAGTTTCTTATAAAACTAAGAATAGAATTACCATATGATACAGCAATCCCACTACTGGGCATATACCCAGACAAAACCATAAATCAAAAAGAGACATTTACCACAATATTCATTGCATCACTATTTACAATATCCAGGTAATGGAAGCAACCTAAATGCCCACAGACAGACGAATGCATACAAATGTGGTACATATATAAAATGGAATATTACTAAGCCATAAAAAGGAATGAAATTGGGTTATTTGTAGAGACGTTGATGGATCTAGAGACTGTCATACAGAGTGAAGTAAGTCAGAAAGAGAAAAACAAATCTTGCATATTAATGCATATATGTGGAACCTAGAAAAGTTGTACAGATGAACCGTTTTGCAAGGCAGAAATAGAGCAACAGATGTAGACAACAAACGTATGGACACCAAGGTGGGAAAGCTGTTGGGGGTGGTGGTGGGAGGAGTTGAGATATTGGGATTGGCATATATACATTTATATGGATAAAAGAGATAACCAAAAAGAACCTGCTTTATAAAAAAATAAAATAAAATTCAAAATTAAAAAAATAAAATTAAAAAAATTAAAACAGAAAAAATATTCTTCCCTTCACATACATGTATTTATATGAATAAATTATTTCCATGCTTATATCTGTAAATACAAAAAAGAGGAATAAAATCTACCTTGAACTAAAAACGGAAAAAGAAAAAAAAAGACAGAACCCACCAGTTACACAGAGGAAAACCCTATCAGGGCACTTGCTCCAGTTGTAAACAATTCTGAAGTTGGTCAGTGGTGGGGAATCATCTCCCATTCAGCCAGCAGGCCCCACGCAACAAGCGTCCTCATTGCAAAGCTGGGGGACCGTGCCGAGACATCTGTGAGTAAACGTGGGCCGAGCCCCAGGCCAGCTGCTGCTGAAATGTTCCCACCCTTCCCAGGTAAAACACCTGAATATGTACAAGGACTTGAAAGCCTAGAGGAAGGGCCATGGAGCCACATGAGCGACAGCATGCCAGCCGACTCGGTGCCTGCAGGCCAGCCAGGATGGTCCTGGCCCTGGGTACTCTTCTGGAAGCTTTCCATTTCCCTGCCTGAGATATCCCTGCTGTCCCAGCCCCCACTGCTTTCTTCCTTCCTCACCTCTGCCCAGGGAGAAACTCCAGCGGCAGGTATGGGTGACACATCCTCTCCTTTAGCAGGTGGCATCTTGGCAACTGCTGCAGAAAGTCCAGCAGAGCCCCACTCACACTGGGGCACCCACAAAGCCGTGGCCTCTCACTCCCTCCCACCAGCCCAGCCCCGAGACTGCTGACTGGGCAGAGAAAATGGCATCAGGCACAGCTGCAGGGGCTCTTGCTGCCTGGAGCGGTGTTTATATTGATCTCAACCCAGGCACACTTGGGGAGGGCTGGCCGGCATGGTCAGACTTCCGAGACCAGCCTCTAATCACCCCTCAGGGGCTCACAGTTGCAGAAAATGGAACTTGCTGAATCAGCCAGGTCCAAGGAACAGGTGTGGCCTCCTGAGTCTCAGGATAGACAAGGGGCTGCAGCTCTGGCTTGTTTTCTAACTATATTATCTGGCCCATGAGTGGGAGACAACTTCAAGAAAACCCTCTCCTAATGACAGGAACCCAGGACTCATGAAGAAGAGGGGTGGGTGGTGGGTGGAGACAGAGGCCTGGTGCCCCTGGTGCAGTGGAAGTCTCTGGAAGATCAGGTGGACGGAGGCCACACAGAGTGATGCCCAGGGTCACAGACCTGTCGGAGCTGCTGTTTGTTAGTTCAAGTCCTGCTCTGAGGTGCTCTGTGTCAGATCTGAGTGACAGGTGAGCTGGGAGTGCTCTGCAATGAGGGTGATGTGCACGGTTCCTGTGTGCCCAGCCCTGCCAAGGTACCTGTAAGGGTAGGTCTGTATCCTGGGAGGGACCTGACCACGAGAGCCCCATGGGCTGCAGGGGACCTGCCCAGGGAATCCCATATCCTGGGAGGGGCCTGAACACGAGAGCACCATGGGCTGGGGTCGGGGTGGGCTACCTGCCCAGGTGAGCTCCATATCCTGGGATTGGCCTGACTTCGAGAGCCCCATGGTCTGCTGGAGTCCTGGTAAAGGATGTCAGGACAGTCAGTGAAGCCACCGAGGATATACCTCCAGTAGTTACTAAATCCTACACCCTGCTGGTCATTCTACCAACCACCAGGACATGTTATTCTGTATTAGTCTCCAATGATGCGTTCTTTTGTATTCCATTAGTCCCAGAGTCACAAGAAATTTTGGCTTGTGAGTGGCAGGACTCAACATACAACTAAAACAATACTTCTGGGCCGTGTTCCCCCAAGGGTTCAAAAATTCCCACACCATCTTTGGGGAAAGCTCAGCTAAAGACCTAAAAGTTCTACCTCTGGAAAAGGAAACACTCCTTCAATATGCAGACAACATTCTAATCGCCAGCCCTACTAAGGAGACCTCTGAACTACCAAGACAATAAAGGATAGAAGTTGTCCAATAAAAAGCTCAAATATCACAGACTACGGTGACCTGCCTGGGCTTCATTCTCACAGAAGGTCGGAGAAGCCCATCCCAGGAAAGGGAAGAAACAATTTACAGCCTTACCCATTTCTAAAACTACAAGACAGCATAGGGGTTCCTGGGGAGGCCAGGGTTTGCTGCTTCTGGATCCCTAACTACAGTCTACTAGCTGGGCCTCTATATGAAACACTGAAAGGAAAAGATGATGATCCTTTTGAATAGAATCCAGAAGTGGCCTTTCAAGAATGGAAAGAGCAGTCAATTCAGACCCTTGCCCTAGAACTCCCTAATTTAGCTAAACCCTTTGACCTTTACATTCCTGGTGAAAGGTGAATCGCCATTGGAGTATTAGTGCAAAAACTGGGACCACTTGAAATGGAACAATGCAAGAATGCCATCCAGGTAGGATAAACTATGGTCACCAAGGGGCTTGGCCCACCACCACATCTGGCCAAGATACTGGCAGTATCTAAAAACCTGGAAATAAGCAGCCCAAAAGGTCACCTCTCTCCTAAGGGAAAAGGAACCCACGTGGTGATCCTAATCCCCAACCATGCCCTGAAGTTGAAGGGTTTGCTCCATGGGCACACTGACCTCGAGTGAGGAGGCCCTCCAACTCCAACCTCCAGAGAGATAACCGGGGGCAACGGGGCACCATGACAACTCGTGTGACCATCACTTGACCTGGAGTTTCTCTCATAAAACAACAAGAGTGTGTCCCAAAAGAGTAGACTACTGCTTGCAGGACTTACTGCACCCAGAGGGGAGCTAATAATCTTGGCTGGGAAACTGTATATGACGCTGTCACCATAGAAAAGCCTACAGACACTGTGATGATGATGGCCAATAAGAACGGCTGGACTCCTGTTAACCTCAAAAGGCTGTTGACTCAGTGGCCATCATGGTCCTTCATCACCAGTGACCCTGGACTGTCTGGGAGTTGAGCGGACAGGGTCCTGACACCTGATGCTGTTTTTACGTTAATTCAGGGTCGTAATTGAAGAAAGCGCAGACTACTGGTCAGAGCATCTAGGCTGGCAGAAACGGTCAGCCTAAGGTGGCCGAACAAATGTGGGGCGGGTTGAAACTGGACCTCACAGCGTCACTGCACATCTCCTTCTTGAACCCTTAAAGGTCATTAGAATCTATAACACTTCCAATACTGGTGCTCAGGCGGACGAGCACGGAGGCAGGAGGCCTGGGGACAATCAACGTCACCTGGAGGCTGCTGGGGAGAAGTTCTGACCCTCGCCCACGGGTATGAGGGCTCCTAACTCAGCACTCAGCAGTTACAGAAGAAGGGTCTGCACCCTCAGCATTCCAAGAATGAGGAAGGGGACAAAAGGCAGAAGAGGGGTTTGTCCCAGGCAAAGCCCCTTAAAAATCCCTGGGAGATAAAAATAGAATCTGGGCAATAAAACAAAGTCTAACCTTTTTTATCCCTTGTGCTTTGTCTAATTTCACGTGCTCCTAGGGTCCCGCATACAAAGGTTCCACACCCGGCACTTCAGACCAGATTTCCTAGTGCAGAATGGCTGGGTCGACACCTCAGCTCCTGGGGCACAGTGCACACTCCGTGATATAGAGCCTGAGCTGCAGCGAACCGGGCCCTCAAGAGCTCCGCCCCCTCCCTCCCACTGACTCTGACAGGATCTCTACACAGCAGCCCAGCCCACAGCCCACGGGGTAGAACATGCTCTCACCTCTCCATTCTCTGATCAAAATATAAAGTTTTCTTTGCTTCTGAACAAAACTCAGTCTCGATCTGTTGGCTACAATGATACTGGGCAGGGGGACACTTGTTGGGGTCCACTCTGGAGGATCAGTAACAGAAATTGAGAACATTGTAACTTCAATGAACAGATGTGTGAGCCAAACTGTAATTAACATAGAACAGTGTATAAGGCTCGGGTAAAATAAGATGTTTCTAACACTTCCATTTGATATTTCCATCACTTTATTATAAGCAAGTTCAGTGAAAAGATTTGTCTTATTTGTCAGGTCAATATTAGAGAAACGAAGTGATTTCTTTCCAAGGATATACATCTAATAATCTTGGTTAAAACTTCAATCTTGTTTTAAATGCTTTTCCATTGAAAATGATACCTCTCTTTCAGCTCCCCCGTTTCTGAGAAGTATAAAATCTTATAATTTATTATTACCAAAGGGGAAAGGTGGGAGGAGGGATAAATTAACAGTTTGGGATTAACACATACACACTGCTATGTATAAAATCGATCATCAACAAGGAACTACTGCCTAGCACAGGGAACTAGACTCAATATTTTGCAATAACCTATAAGGGGAAATAATCTGGAAAAGAATAGATATTTTTATTGACATCATCTATCAATGACAGTTAAAATGGAACCTAAGGGAAGCCGGTGGTGAGTGCTTCTGACCCTGAAGACTTCAATCATCTGAAGTTTGGACTCTGCCTACTTCCCAAGGCCCTTAATGAACATATGTGTAGCCGTAGCTTAAAAAATTCCCCAGTTTGGGTTGCGGAGAGACACTGATTTTGTAAAAGCCCTGGTGTTCTCCTCACATGAATGGGACCCTTCCTACAGCTAAAACTTGCCTGTCACACCCAGAGGATGGTATACCGTCTGATCGGGAAGAGTTTGGAAAAGGCATCTCATCTCCTCATCTCCTGGTGCTCCGGTTCACAGCACCAGCGTCTTTACTAACAGTCTCCCCACTTGGAGATGTCAGCACTGTCAAAATCCTGTTGTGTAGAGTTTGGAATTTGTCTAGAGGATGAAGTGGAAGGAGGAGGAACAATGAGAGACAAGTCCTAGGTGTTCGGACAGGCACATGTCACTCTAATTTCCAATCAGGAGAACGAATTGACCAAAGGCTAGGGTTGCCCATGGAAACAGAATAGGGCTTGAGGAAATCCCGCTGCTTTGTGGCCAGTACCCATAAACACAAGTTGAAAAATGGAACTCAGGGGCACTAAAATTCACGAAACTACAGAGTTGAAAATATCTATCACTGAAAAATGTCTTGAAGAAAGTCAGAGAAAAGGACTTGTAAGCAATGGAGAATGGCAGGAAAGGGATTGGAAGAGGTAGAAAGGACTCGCCATTAAGCACAAGAAAAGGGGCTGAACATTGCCAACATTGCAGTTGGCCAAAAAGGGTGTATGCGTCTTTTTCTGTATATATTCAAGAAAAGGGCATACATTTTTTGGCCAACCAAACAGGTGGGCACTGGAAATCAATACTACAATACATCACTTCGCATCAGTCAGGAGAGCCGTCCTCATAAAGTGCAAATACCAGAAACGCAGGACAGGGCAAGGAGAAAAGGGGGCCCTGTGAGGCTTATAGTGGAAATGTATATTGCCAACGGTCACTCTGGAGAAGTGTATTGTGTTTACTAAAGCATCTAAAAAATGGGCTACAGAGTACAGGGCACTTGCACTCATGGACGTATATCTTGGGAAAAACAAAAATCGAGAGGACACAGGCACCCCAATGTCTACCTCCTCTCTGTTTAAAAGATCCTCGAACAGGATATAACTTAAATGTCTCTGGAGGGAAAAAATGGATAGAGATGTTTTACTTAGGTAGAGTGAAATATTACTCACCCTGGAAATCAATGAAATATGGCCACTTGTAACAACTCCAGAGGAGTTATGTATGATCATTCAAAGTCATATAATTCAAAAAGAAAAAGACATACGATATCACTAATACATGGAATGTAAACGTGGCTACACATGAACTGAATTACAAAACAGAACAGGCTCTCAAATTTCGAAAACCAACTTATTCTTGCTTAAGGATAAAGGTGAGTTGGGGTGCTGCATAAAACCAGGGATTGAAATTAGCAGATACCATTGCATAAGCCAAATATGTAATAGAAAAAACCTACACCTGGGTCAACGAAATGGACTCAACACCTCATATTCAGGGCCTAGGAATATACCGGACGAGTAAGAGTCTTAATACCTATGGATTTATATGTCTCCATAAGAGAATCAAGTGTGTGTACAGAGGCCTAAACACAGCAGTGAAAATCCGATAAATCCCATTATCAAAATAAATTTCAAGAACAAAACACAATGACAGTGAAATAGAGAGCAATTCTTAAATAATTCATTCAGGGCTTGTGATGCAACCTGGATTTACCACATCTACACCCAGAGCTGGGTGAGACATAAGGCTGGACACTTCGGGCTGATAGCATTGGTAAGATTCGGTGAGCAAACGCAGACCCTTTGAAGTCATACTGCATGGTACCCATTCCATGGTTGCCAACTCTCCAGGTTTAAGGGATACTTCCTTCAGCTAAAACATGCATGGGAAACCCAGAGTATGGTCCACCATGTGGGTGTGAAACGTTTTTAAATGCACCTCAGTTTTCGTCCCCTGTTACTCGGGTTCACCATTCCAGACGGTTTACTAACACTCTCCCCACTGGAGAGTCAGTGACTTTAACCTCCTGTTTGGCACAGTTTGCAATTTCTGCGCAAGATGAACAGGAATAGGGAGAACAAATGAGAGACTAGTTGTAGGTGTCTGCACGGGCAAAAGGAACGCACATTTCCCACCAGGAAGAGGAATTAACCAAAGGCTCAGCGTGCCCTGCCGGAAACAGATTAGGGCCTGAAGCAATCTTGCGGTTTTGTGGCCAGCTCACAAGAAAGGGACTTGAAGAAAGTAGCTCAGGGGCACTGTAATTCACAAACCTGCAGAGTTATGAATGACAGCTACCGTCCAAAAATGTATTGAAGTAAGTCTTCGAAGAGGACTTGAAAGCGGGGCAGAATTTCAGGAGAACGATTTCAGGAGTTAGACTGGAATTGCACTTAAAGCATAGGAAAAGAGGCAGAATGTCAACAATGATGCACTTGGCCAAAAAGGGCGTATGCGTTTTTTCCTGAATATATTCAGGAAAAAACGCATACGCACTTTTTGACCAACCAAGCAAGCGTGTAAAGGAATCTGCACTACCATGAAGTCTCTCTGTCCCCCGGTCAAAAGGTCCTTCTGAAAAAAGTGTAATATCCAGAAAGGCAGGACAGGTCATGGAGAACAGAGAGCCTTGTTTTGCTGATGGGCGGGATATAAATTGCCAAGAGCCACTCTGGAGAAGTGTATGGTGTTTCCTGAAACACGTAAGAAACAAAGCAACACAGCCTATGGCACTTCCACTTATGGTCCTATAGATTAGGGAAATTAAAATCAAAATCACACAGCCATCCCAAAGTTTGGGACGGCTCTGTTTACAAGAACCTCGTCTACGGTACAAGTTAAATATCCGAGAAAGCAAAAGATGGATAAAGAAGTTGTGGTACGCACGTACAATGGAATATCACTCAGCAATGAAATCTACGTCATCAGGCCCGTAGCGGCATAATGAGTGGATTCAGGTACGATGATTCTAAGTGAAATAAGTCACACAGAAAAAGGAACATCATAAGATATCACTAATACACGGCATGTAAACTTGGCTACACATGAACTGAATTACAAAACAGAACAGGGTCTCAAATTTGAAAACCAACATATGCTTGCTTATGGGGAAAGGTGAGTTGGGGTGCTGCATAAAACCAGAGATTGAAATTAGCACAGATACCATTCTATAAGCCAAATATATAATACACAACACCTACTCCTTGCTCAACGAAATGGACCCAACACCACATATACAACGCCTGGGAATATACCTGACAAGTAAGAATCTTAAAACCCATGGATTTATACGTCTCCATAAGGAAATGAAGCGTGTGTACAGCGGGCTAAAGGCAGCAGTGAAAATCCGATAAATCCCATTATCCAAATAAATTTCAAAAACAAAACACAATGACAGTGAAATAGAGAGCAATTCTTAAATAATTCATTCACGGCTTGTGATGCAACCTGGATTTACCACATCTACACCCAGAGCTGGGTGAGACATAAGGCCGGACACTTTGGGCTGATAGCATTGGTGAGGTTCGGTGAGCAAACGCAGACCCTTTGAAGTCATACTGCATGGTACCCATTCCATGTGTCCCAACTCTCCAGGTTTAAGGGATTCTTCCTTCAGCTAAAACATGCAAGGGAAACCCAGAGTATCGTCCACCGTGTGATTGGGAAACGTTTTCAAATGCATCTCAGGTTTCGTCCCCTGGTACTCGGGTTCACCGTTCCAGACGCTTTACTAACACTCTCCCCACATGGAGAGTCAGTGCCTTTAACTTCCTGTTTGGCACAGTTTGCAATTTCTGCGCAAGATGAACAGGAAGAGGGATAACCAATGAGAGACTAGCTGTAGGTGCCTGCACGGGCAAATGGAACGCTCGTTTCCCTCAAGGAAGGGGAATTAGCCAAAGGCTCAGTGAGCCCTGCCAGAACCAGATTAGGGCCTGAAGCAATCCTGCGGTTTTGCGGCCAGCTCACAAGAAAGCGAGTTGAAGAAAGGAGCTCAGGGGCAGTGTAATTCACAAACTTGCAGAGTTATGAATGACAGCTATCGTCCAAAAATGTATTAAACTAAGTCTTCGAAGAGGACTTGAAAACAGGGCAGAATTTCAGGAAAACGATTTCAGGGGGTAGACTGGAATTGCACTTAAAGCATATTAAAAGAGGCAGAATGTCCACAATGATGCACTTGGCCACAAAGCGCATATGCGTTTTTTCCTGAATATATTCAGGAAAGAACGCATACACCCTTTTTGGCCAAGCAAGCAAGCGTGTAAAGGAAATCTGCACTATAATGAATTCTCACTGCCCCAAGGTCAAAAGGGCCATTTGAAAAAAGTGTAAAATGCAAAAGGGCAGGACGGGTCATGGAGAACAGGGAGCCTTGTTATGCTGATGGGCGGGATGTAAATTGCCAACAGCCACTCTGGAGAAGTGTATGGTGTTTCCTGAAACACTTAAAAAACTAAGCAACGGAGCCTACGGCACTTCCACTTATGGCCCTATAACTTAGGGAAATTAAAATCAAAAACACACAGCCACCCCAAAGTTTGGGTCGGCTCTGTTTACAAGAAGCTCGTCTACGGTACAAGTTAAATATCCCAGAATGCGAAAAATGGATAAAGAATTTGTGGTACATACGTACAATGGAATATCACTCAGCAATGAAATCTATGTCATCAGGCCCGTCGCGGCATAATGAGTGGATTCAGATACGATGATTCTAAGTGAAATAAGTCACACAGAAAAAGAAACATTAAGATATCACTAATACACCGAATGTGAACTTGGCTACACATGAACTGAATTACAAAACAGAACAGGGTCTCAAATTTAGAAAACCAACTTATGCTTGCTTATGGGGAAAGGTGAGTTGGGGTGCTGCATAAAACCAGGGATTGAAATTAGAACAGATACCGTTCCATAAGCCAAATATTTAATAGTCAAGACCTACTCCTTGCTCAAGGAAATGGACTAAACACCCCATATTCAATGCCTAGGAATACACCTGCCAATTAAGAATCTTAACACCCATGTATTTATATGTCTCCGTAAGAGAATCAGGCATGTGTACAGTGACATAAATGCAGCCGTGAAAATCCGATAAATCCCATTATCAAAATAAATTACAAAAACAAAACACAATGACAGTGAAATAGAGAGCAATTCTTAAATAATTCATTCAGGGCTTGTGATGCAACCTGGAGTTACCACATCTACACCTAGAGCTGGGTGAGACATAAGGCTGGACACTTGGGGCGGAAACCATTGGTGAGGTTCAGTGAGCAAATGCAGACCCTTTGAAGTCATACTGCATGGTACACATTCCATGGGTCCCAACTCTCCAGGTTTAAAGGATTCTTCCTTCAGCTAAAACATGCATGGGAATCCCAGAGTATGTTCCACCGTGTGACCGGGAAACGTTTTTAAATGCGTCTCAGTTTTCGTCCCCTGGTACTCGGGTTCACCATTCCAGACGCTTTAATTACACTGTCCCTACCTGGAGAGTCAGTGCCTTTAACCTCCTGTTTGTCACAGTTTGCAATTTCTGCGCAAGATGAACAGGAATAGGGAGAACCAATGAGAGACTAGCTGTAGGTGTCTGCACGGGCAAATGGAACGCTCATTTCCCACCAGGAAGAGGTATTAACCAAAGGCTCAGCGTGCCCTGCCGGAACCAGATGAGGGCCTGAAGCAATCCTGCGGTTTTGCTGCCAGCTCACAAGAAAGCGAGTTGAAGAAAGGAGCTCAGGGGCACTGTAATTCACAAACCTGCAGAGTTATAAATGACAGCTATCATCCAAAAATATATTGAAGTAAGGCTACAAAGAGGACTTGAACGTGGGGCAGAATTCCAGGACTACGATTTCAGGAGGTAGACGGCAAATCCTCTGAAAGTATAGGAAAAGAGTCAGAATGTCGATAATGATGCACTTGGTCAAAAAGGGCATATGCGTTTTTTCCAGGGCCCTCATTAAAGAGGGTAGGAGGCTCCCAGTATGCTTCAGTGGCCAATAGAAGACCCACGTCGCCAAGGCGACGTGAGCCAGCCATGCAGAAGTGACCTCACATCAGAGGGCCCACCTCACAGAAGGGTAAGGAACCCAGGAAGGATCAGACCCTCACCAGAGTGCCCACAACAGCAAGGGGCTGGGAACCAGGCAGGAGTGTCCTCACACCCGTGGGACCACATCATCGAAAGTTGAGGTACCCAGCACATGTGGCCTCAAACCAGAGGACCCACATCACCATGGGTCTCGGAGCGAGGCAGGCAGGATTAACCTCCCAACACATGGCCCATTGTATAAAAAAGGTGAGGAATCCAGCCGTTGGAACATCCCAGCAGGCGGCCCAGATCACCGAGGCTATGGGATCCAGGCAGTGATGAACTCACAACAGAGGGCCCTCATCGTGATACTGTAAGCAACCCAGCCGTTGTGACCTCAGAGCACAAGGCCCACATCCCCATGGGGGAGGGAACCAAGCAGGAGTGTCATCGCACCAGTGGGCACACATCAGAAAATGTGGGGAGCCCAGCAGTTAGGGCCAGACGCCAGAGGGCCCTCATCACTGAGGAGAGGAGTCTCCCAGCAAGCTCCAACTGCTACCAGAGGGCTGACGTCGCCAATGCGGTGTGTGCCAGCCAGGCAGGAGTGACCTCAGAGCAGAGGGCCAACCACACAAAAGTGTGAGGAACCCAAAGAGGATCAGACTCTCACCAGAGGGCCCACATCACCAAGGGAATGGAAACCAGGCAGGAGTGTCCTCACACCAGTGGGGCCACATCACCGAAATGTGATGGACCCAGCACACGTGGCCTCAAACTAGAGGACACACATCACCAAGGGGCTGGGAGTGAGGCAGGCAGGAGGAGCCTCAAAACAGAGGGCCCATAGAATAAAAAAGGTGAGGAATCCCGCAGTTGGAACCTCCCAGCAGGCGGCCAGGAGCAGCGAGGATATGGGATCCAGGCCTGACTGAACACAAAACAGAGGGCCCTCATCATGAAACTGTGAGCAACCCAGCCGTTGGGACCTCAGAGCAGAAGGCCCACATTCCCTTGTGGTTGGGAACCTGGCAGGAGTGTACTCGCACCACAGGGCGCACATTAGAGAATTTTGGGAGCCCAGGAGTTAGGGCCTGACGCCAGAGGGCCCTCATCACCGAGGAGAGGAAGCTCCCAGCAGGCTCCAACTGCCACAAGAGGGCCAACGTTGCCAAGGTGGGGTGTGCCAGCCAGGCAGGAGTGACCTCACAGCAGAGGGTCCACCTCACAGAAGGGTGTGGAACCCAGCCAGGATCAGACTCTCACCAGAGAGCCCACATCACCAAGGGGATCGGAAAAAGGCAGCAGTGTCCTCACACCAGTGTGGCCACATTATAGAAAGGTGAGGAACCCAGCACATGTGGCCTAAACCAGAGGACCCACATTTCCAAGGTGCTCCGAGTGAGGCAAGCAGGAGTAGCCTAACAACACAAGGCCCACAGAATAAAAAATGTGAGGAATCAAGCAGTTGGAACCTCCCAGCAGGTGGCCCAGAGCACGGAGTCTATGGGATCCAGGCCACAGTGAACTCACAGCAGAGGGCCCACATCATGAAACTGTGAGCAACCCAGCCGGTGGAACCTCAGAGCAGAAGACCCACATCCCCATGGGGATAGGAACCTCGCAGGAGTGTCCTCGCACAACTTAACACGTATCAGAAAATGTGGGAACCCAGCAGTTAGGGCCTGACGCCAGAGGGCCCTCATCACCGAGGAGAGGAGGCTACCAGCAGGCTCCAAATGCCACCAGAGGGCCGACGTCACCAAGGAAATGGGAGCAAGCCAGGCAGGAGTTACCTCACAGCAGAGGGCCCACCTCACAGAAGTGTGAGGAACCCAACCAGGATCAGACTCTAACCAGAGGGCCCACATCACCAAGGGGATGGAAACCAGGCAGGAGTGTCCTCACACCAGTGGGGCCACATCAGCCAAAGGTGAGGAACACAGCACATGTGGCTTCAAATAAGGGGACACACATCACGAAAGGGCTGGGAGTGAGGCATGCAGGAGGAGACTCACAACAGAGGGCCCATAGAATAAAAAGGTGAGGAACCCCGCAGTTGGAAGCTCCAAGCAGGTGGCCCAGAGCACCGAGGCTATGGGATCCATGCCGGAGTGAACTCACAGCAGAGGGCCCACATTCTGACACTGTGAGCAACCCAGCCGTTGGGACCTCAGAGCAGAAAGCCAACATCCCCATGGGGATGGGACCCCGGCAGGAGTGTACTCGCACAACAGGGCGCACATCAGAAAATTTTGGGAGCCCATGAGTTAGGGCCTGACGCCAGAGGGCCCTCATTACCGAGGGGAGGAGACTCCCAGCAGGCACCAACTCCCAACTGAGGGCCCACATCGCCAAGGTGACGTGTGCCAGCCAGGCAGGAGTGACCTCACAGCAGAGGGTCTACCTCACAGAAGGGTGAGGAATCCAGCCAGGATCAGGCTCTCACCAGAGGGCCCCCATCACCAAGTGGATGGGAACCAGGCAGGAGTGTCCTCACACCAGTGGGGCCACGTCAATAAAGGTGAGGAAACCGGCACATGTGGCCTCAAACCAGAGGACCTACATCACAAAGGGGCTGGGAGTGAGTCAGGAAGGAGGAGCATGAAAACACAGGACCCAAAGAATAGAAAAGGTAAGGAATTCAGCAGTAGGAACCTCCCAGCAGGCGGCTCAGAGCACAGAGTCTATGGGATCTAGGCCTGAGTGAACTAACACCAGAGAGCCAACATCATGAAACGGTGAACAACACAGGTGTTGGGACCTTAGAGCAGAAGGCCCACATGACCATGGGGATGGGAACCTGGCAGGAGTGCCCTCGCACCACTTAGGACGTATCAGAAAATGTGGGAACCCAGCAGTTAGGGCCTGATGCCAGAGGGCCTCATCACCGAGGGGAGGAGGCTCCCAGGAGGCTCCAACTGCCACCAGAGGTCCGACGTCGCCAAGGCGGGGTGTGCTAGCCAGGCAGGAGTGACCTCAGAGAAGAGGGCCCACCTCACAGAAGTGTGAGGAACCCAACCATGATCAGACTCTCGCCGGAGGGACCACATCACCAAGGGGATGAGAAGCAGGCAGGAGAGTCCTCACACCAGTGGGGCCACATCATCAAAAGATGAGGAACCCATCACATGTGGCCTCAAACCAGAGGACACCCATCACCAAGGGGCTGGGAGTGAGGCAGGTATCTGGAGAGGCACATTTAACTCTAATTTCCCAGCAGGAAGAGGAATTAACCAAAGGCTCAGAGTGCCGTGCCACACCCTGATTACGACCTGAAGCAAACCTGCGGTTTTGTGGCCAGCTTTCAAGGAAGCGAGTTAAGAAAGGAAATCACGGGCACTGTAATTCACAAACCTGCAGAGTTATAAATGACAGCTATTGGCAAAAATATATTGAAGTAAGTCTGCAAAGAGGACTTGAAAACGAGGCAGAATTGAGGAATCATATTTCAGGAGGTAGATTGGAATTGCATTTAAAACATGTGAAAAGTGGCAGATCTTTGACAGTGATGCACTTGGACGAACAGTGCGTATACATTTTTTCCTGAATATATTCAGGAAAAAACGCATATGCCCTTTTTGGCCAAACAAGCACTCGAGCAATGGAAATCCGTACTACAATGAAGTCTCATTTCCCATTCGTCAAAAGGGCCATCTGAAAAAAGTGTAAAACCCAGAAACACAGGACAGGCCATGGAGAACAGGGAGCCTTGTTATGCTGATGGGCGGGATGTAAATTGCCAACAGACACTCTGGAGATGTTTATGGTGTATCCTGAAACATCTGAAAAACAAAGCTACAGACCCTAGGGCACTTCCACTTTTGGCCCTATAGCTTAGGAAAATTAAAATCAACAAGACACAGCCAACACAAAATTTAGGGCTGCTGTGTTTACAAGAACCTCGAGTCCAGTACAAATTAAATATCCCAGAAAGAAAAAAATGGATAAAGGAGTTGTGCTACTTACGTACAACGGAATATCACTCAGCAATGAAATCAATGTCCTCAGGCCTGTAGCAGCAAATTGAGTGGATTTAAGTATGATGATTCTAAGAGAAATATGTCACACACAGAAAGATAATTATCATAAGATATCACTAATAGAGGGAGTGTAAACTTGGCTACACATAAACTGAATTACAAAACCGAACAGTCTCACATTTAGATAAAAACTTATGCTTGCTTAAGGGGAAAGTTGAGTTGGGGTGCTGTATAAAACCAGAGATTGAAATTAGCACACATACCATTCCATAAGCCAAATATGTAATAGACAAGACCTACTCTTTGCTCAACGAAATAGACTCATCCATGGTGTATCACCTCACACCTGTTAGAATGGGCATCATCAGAAAATCTACAAACAACAAATGCTGGAAAGGGTGTGGAGATAAGGAACCCTCTTCCACTATTGTTGGGAATATAAATTGATACAGTCACTGTGGAGAACATTATGGAGTTTCTTATAAAACTAAGAATAGAATTACCATATGATACAGCAATCCCACTACTGGGCATATACCCAGACAAAACCATAAATCAAAAAGGGACATTCACCTCAATGTTCATTGCATCACTATTTACAATATCCAGGTGTTGGAAGCAACCTAAATGCCCACAGACAGACGAATGCATAAAGATGTGGTACAAATATAAAATGGAATATTACTAAGCCATAAAAAGGAATGAAATTGGGTCATTTGTAGAGACGTTGATGGATCTAGAGACTGTCATACAGAGTGAAGTAAGTCAGAAATAGAAAAACAAATCTTGTATATTAATGCATATATGTGGAACCTAGAAAAATTATACAGATGAACCGTTTTTTAAGGCAGAAATAGAGCAACAGATGTAGACAACAAACGTATGGACACCAAGGGGGGAAAGCTGTTGGGGGGTGGTGGTGGGAGGATTGAGAGATTGGGATTGGCATGTATACATTTATATGTATAAAATAGATAACCAAAAAGAACCTGCTTTATAAAAAAATAAAATAAAATTCAAAATTACAAAAAGTAAAACAGAAAAAATATTCTTCCCTTCACATACATGTATTTATATGAATAAATTATTTCCATGCTTATATCTGTAAATACAAAAAAGAGGAATAAAATCTAGCTTGAACCAAAAATGAAAAAAAGAAAAAAAACACAGAACCCACAAGTTACACAGAGGAAAACCGTATCAGGGCACTTGCTCCAGTTGTAAACAATTCTGTAGTTGGCCAGTGGTGGGGAATCATCTCCCATTCAGCCAGCAGGCCCCACGCAACAAGCGTCCTCATTGCAAAGCTGGGGGACCGTGCCAAGGCATCTGTGAGTAAATGTGGGCCGAGCCCCAGGCCAGCTGCTGCTGAAATGTTCCCACCCTTCCCAGGTAAAACACCTGAATATGTACAAGGACTTGAAAGCCTAGAGGAAGGGCCATGGAGCCACATGAGCGACAGCATGCCAGCCGATTTGGTGCCTGCAGGCCAGCCAGGATGGTCCTGGCCCTGGGTACTCTTCTGGAAGCTTTCATTTCCCTGCCTGAGATACCCCTGCTGTCCGGGCCCCCACTGCTTTCTTCCTCACTCACCTCTGCCCAGGGAGAAATTCCAGAGGCAGGTATGGGTGACACATCCTCTTCTTTAGCAGGTGGCATCTTGGTAACTGCTGCAGAAAGTCCAGCAGAGCCCCACTCACACTGGGCCACCCACAAAGCCGTGGCCTCTCACTCCCTCCCACCAGTCCAGCCCCGAGACTGCTGACAGGGCAGAGAAAATGGCGTCAGGCACAGCTGCAGGGGCTCTTGCTGCCTGGAGCGGTGTTTATATTGATCTCAAACAGGCACACCTGGGGAGGGCTGGCCGGCACGGTCAGGCTTCCCAGGCCAGCCAATAATCACCCCTCAGGCGCTCACAGTTGCAGAAACTGGAAATTGCTGAATCGGCCAGGTCCAAGGAACAGGTGTGGGCTCCTGAGAGTCAGGATAGACAAGGGGTTGCAGCTCTGGCTTGTTTTCTAATTATATTATCTGGCCCATGAGTGGGAGACAACTTCAAGAAAACCCTCTCCTAATGAGAGGAACCCAGGAGTCAGGGAGAGGAGGGGTGGGTGGTGGGTGGAGACAGAGGCCTGGTGCCCCGGGTGCAGTGGAAGTCTCTGGAAGACCAGGTGGAGGGAGGCCACACAGAGTGATGCCCAGGGTCACAGACCTGTTGGAGCTGCTGTTTCTTAGTTCAAGTCCTGCTCTGAGGTGCTCTGTGTCAGATCTGAGTGACAGGTGAGCCCGAAGTGCCCTGCAATGAGGGTGATGTGCACGGTACCTGTGTGCCCAGCCCTGCCAGGGTAACTGCAAGGGTAGCTCTGTATCCTGGGAGGGGCCTGACCATGAGAGTCCCATGGGCTGCAGGGGAACCTGCCCAGGGAACGCCATATCCTGGGAGGGGCCTGAACAGGAGAGCACCGTGGGCTGCGGTGGGGGTGGGGTACCTGCCCAGGTGAGCTCCATATCCTGGGATTGGCCTGACCTCGAGAGCCCCATGGGCTGCTGGAATCCTGGTAAAGGATGGCAGGAAAGGATGGCAGGACAGTCAGTGAAGCCACCTAGGATATACCTCCAGTAGTTCCTAAATCCTACACCCTGCTGGTCATTCTACCAACCACCGGGACATGGTATTCTGTATTAGTCTTCAATGATGCCTTCTTTTGTATTCTATTAGTCCCAGAGTCACAAGAAATTTTGGCTTGTGAGTGGCAGGACTCAACATACAACTAAAACAATACTTCTGGGCCGTGTTGCCCCAAGGGTTCAAAAATTCCCACACCATCTTTGGGGAAAGCTCAGTTAAAGACCTAAAAGTTCTACCTCTGGAAAAGGAAACACTCCTTCAATATGCAGACGACATTCTGATCGCCAGCCCTACTAAGGAGACCTCTGAACTACCAAGCCAATAAAGGATAGAAGTTGTCAAATAAAAAGCTCAAATATCACAGACTACGGTGACCTGCCTGGGCTTCATTCTCACAGAAGGTCGGAGAAGCCCATCTCAGGAAAGGGAAGAAACAATTTACAGCCTTACCCATTTCTAAAACTAGAAGACAGCTTAGGGGTTCCTGGGGAGGCCAGGGTTGGTGCTTCTGGATCCCTAACTACAGTCTACTAGCTGGGCCTCTATATGAAACACTGAAAGGAAAAGATGATGATCCTTTTGAATAGAATCCAGAAGTGGCCTTTCAAGAATGGAAAGAGCAGTCAATTCAGACCCTTGCCCTAGAACTCCCTAATTTAGCTAAACCCTTTGACCTTTACATTCCTGGTGAATGGTGAATCGCTATTGGAGTATAAGTGCAAAAACTGGGACCACTTGAAATGGAACAATGCAAGAATGCCATCCCGGTAGGATAAACTACGGTCACCAATGGGCTTGGCCCACCACCACATCTGGCCAGGATACTGGCGGTATCTGAAAACCTGGAAATCAGCAGCACAAAAGGCCACCTCCCTCCTAAGGGAAAAGGACCCCACGTGGTGATCCTAAGCCCCAACCATGCCCTGAAGTTGCAGGGTTTGCTCCGTGAGCACACTGACCTCGAGTGAGGAGGCCCTCCAACTCCAACCTCCAGAGAGATAACCGGGGTAAAGGGGCACCATGACGACTCATGTGACCATCACTTGACCTGGAGTTTCTCTCATAAAACAACAAGAGTGTGTCCCAAAAGAGTAGACTACTGCTTGCAGGACTTACTGCACCCAGAGCGGACCTAATAATCTTGGCGGGGGAAACGTATATCACGCTGTCACCATAGAAGAGCCTACAGACACTGTGATGATGGTGGCCAATAAGACCGGCTGGACTCCTGTTTACTTCAAAAGGCTGTTGACTCAGTGGCCATCATGGTCCTTCATCACCACTGACCCTGGGCTGTCTGGGAGTTGAGCAGGCAGGGTCCTGACACCTGGTGCTCTTTTTACGTTAATTCAGGGGCCTAATTGAAGAAAGTGCAGACTACTGGTCAGAGCATCTAGGCTGGCAGAAACGGTCAGCCTAAGGTGGCCGAACAAATGCAGGGTGGGGTGAAACTGGACCTCACAGCGTCACTGCACATCTCCTTCCTGGACCCTTAAAGGTCATTAGAATCTATAACGCTTCCAATACTGGTGCTCAGGCGGACGAGCGGGGAGGCAGGAGGCCTGCGGACAATCAACGTCACCTGGAGGCTGCTGGGGAGAAGTTCTGACCCTCGCCCACGGGTATGAGGGCTCCTAACTCAGCACTCAGCAGTTACAGAAGAAGGGTCTGCACCCTCAGCACTCTAAGAATGAGGAAGAGGAAAAAAGGCAGAAGAGGGCTTTTTCCCAGGCAAAGCCCCTTAAAAATCCCTGGGAGATAAAAATAGAATCTGGGCAATAAAATAAAGTCTAACCTTTTTTATCCTTTGTGCTTTGTCTAATTTCACGTGCTCCTAGGGTCCCACATACAGAGGTTCAACAGCCGGCACTTCAGACCAGATTTCCTAGTGCGGAAGGGCTGGGTCGACACCTCAGCTCCTGGGACACAGTGCACACTCCGCGATATAGAGCCTGAGCTGCAGCCAACCGGGCCCTCAAGAGCTCCGCCCCCTCCCTCCCACTGACTCTGACAGGATCTCTACACAGCAGCCCAGCCCACAGCCCACGGGGTAGCACATGCTCTCACCTCTCCATTCTCTGATCAAAATATAAAGTTTCCTTTGCTTCTGAACCAAACTCAGTCTCAATCTGTTGGCTCCAATGACACTGGGCAGGGGGACACTTGTTGGGGTCCACTCTGGAGGATCAGTAACAGAAATTGAGAACATTGTAACTTCAATGAACAGATGTTTGAGCCAAACTGTAATTAACATAGAACAGTGTATAAGGCTCGGGTAAAATAAGATGTTTCTAACACTCCCATTTGATATTTCCATCACTTTATTAGAAGCAAGTTCAGTGAAAATGTTTGTCTTATTTGTCAGGTCAATATTAGAGAAACGAAGTGATTTCTTTCCAAGGATGTACATCTAATAATCTTGGTTAAAGCTTCAATCTTGTTCTAAATGCTTTTCCATTGAAAATGATACCTCTCTTTCAGTTCCCCCAATTCTGAGAAGTATAAAATCTTATAATTTATTATTACCAAAGGGGAAAGGTGGGAGGAGGGATAAATTAACAGTTTGGGATTAACACATACACACTGCTATGTATAAAATCGATCATCAACAAGGAACTACTGTATAGCACCGGGAACTACACTCAATATTTTACAATAACCTATAAGGGGAAATAATCTGAAAAAGAATAGATATTTTTATTGACATCATCTATTAATGACAGTTAAAATGGAACCTAAGGGAAACCAGTGGTGAGTGCTTCTGACCCTGAAGACTTCAATCATCTAAAGTTTGGACTCTGCCTACTTCCCAAGGCCCTTAATGAACATATGTGTAGCCGTAGCTTAAAAAATTCCCCAGTTTGGGTTGTGGAGAGACACTGATTTTGTAAAAGCCCTGGTGTTCTCCTCACATGAATGGGACACTTCCTACAGCTAAAACATGCCTGTCACACCCAGAGGATGGTATACCGTCTGATCGGGAAGAGTTTGGAAAAGGCATCTCATCTCCTCATCTCCTGGTGCTCGGGTTCACCCCTCCAGCGTCTTTACGAACAGTCTCCCCACTTGGAGATGTCAGCACTGTCAACATCCTGTTGCAGACAGTTTGGAATTTGTCCAGAGGATGAAGCAGAAGGAGGAGGAACAATGAGAGACAAGTCCTAGGTGTTCGGACAGGCACATGTCACTCTTATTTCCAATCAGGAAGACGAATTGACCAAAGGCTAGGGTTGCCCATGGAAACAGAATAGGGCTTGAGGAAATTCCGCTGCTTTGTGGCCAGTTCCCATAAACACAAGTTGAAAAATGGAACTCAGGGACACTAAAATTCACGAAACTGCAGAGTTGAAAATATCTATCACTGAAAAATGTCTTGAGGAAAGTCAGAGGAAAGGACTTGAAAGCAACAGAGAATGGCAGGAAAGGGATTGGAAGAGGTAGAAAGGACTCGCCATTAAGCACAAGAAAAGGGGCTGAACATTGCCAACATTGCAATTGGCCAAAAAATGTGTATGCGTCTTTTTCTGTATGTATTCAAGAAAAGGGCATACACTTTTTTAGCCAACCAAACAGGTGGGCACTGGAAATCAATACTACAAAACATATCACTTCGCATCAGTCAGAAGAGCCTTCCTCATAAAGTGTAAACACCAGAAATGCAGGACTGGGCAAGGAGAAAAGGGAGCCCTCTGAGGCTTATACTGGCAATGTATATTGCCAACGGTCACTCTGGAGAAGTGTATTGTGTTTACTAAAGCATCTAAAAAATGAGCTACAGAGCACAGGGCACTTGCACTCATGGACGTATATCTTGGGAAAAACAAAAATCGAGAGGACACAGGCACCCCAATATTTACCGCCTCTATGTTTAAAATATCCTCGACTAGGATATACTTTATAAGTCTCTGGAGGGAAAAAATGGATAGAGATGTGACACTTATGTAGAGTGGAATATTACTCAGCCTGGAAATCAATGAAATATGGCCAGTTGTAACAACCACAGAGGAGTTACGTATGATCATTCGAAGTCACATAATTCAAAAAGAAAAAGACACACGATATTACTAATACATGGAATGTAAACGTGGCTACAAATGAACTGAATTACAAAACAGAATGGGGTCTCAAATTTAGAAAACCAACATATGCTTGCTTAAGGATAAAGGAGAGTTGGTGTGCTGCATAAAACCAGAGATAGAAATTAGCACAGATACCTTTCCATAAGCCAAATATGTAATAGTCAAGACCTACCAGTTGCTCAACGAAATGGACTAAACACCCCATATTCAATGCCTAGGAATACACCTGACTAGTAAGAATCTTCAAACCCATGGATTTATATGTCTCCGTAAGAGAATCAAGCGTGTGTATAGATTTATGAACGCAGCAGAGAAAATCCGATAAATCCAATTATCAAAATGAATTACAAAAACAAAACACAATGAGAGTGAAATAGAGAGCTATTATTAAATAATTCATTCAGAGCTTCTGATGCAACCTGGATTAACCACATCTGCACCAAGAGCTGAGTGAGACATAAGGTTGGACACCTCGGGCGGATAGCACTGGTGAGGTACGATGAGCAAATGCAGACCCTTTGAAGTCATACTGCATGGTACCCATTCCATGGGTCCCAACTCTCCAGGTTTAAGAGATTCTTCCTTCAGCTAAAACATGCATGGGAAACCCAAAGTATGGTACACCGTGTGACTGGGAAGCGTTTTCAAATGCATCTCAGTTTTCATCCCCTTTTACACGGGTTCACCATTCCAGACCCTTTACTAACACTCTCTCCACTTGGAGAGTCAGTGCCTTTAACCTCCTGTTTGGCACAGTTTGGAAATTCTGCGCAAGGTGAAGAGGAATAGGGAGAACCAATGAGAGACTAGCTGTAGGTGTCTGCACGTGCAAATTTAATGCTCATTTCCCACCAGGAAGAGGAATTAACCAAAGGCTCAGCATGCCGTGCCGGAACCAGATTAGGGCCTGAAGCAATCATGTGGGTTTGCGGCCAGCTCACAAGAAAGCGAGTTGAAGAAAGGAGCTCAGGGGCACTGTAATTCAGAAAACTGCAGAGTTATGAATGACAGCTATCGTCCAAAAATGTATTGAAGTAAGTATTCGAAGAGGACTTGAAAGCGGGGTAGAATTTCAGGAAAACGATTTCAGGGGGTAGACTGGAATTGCACTTAAAGCATAGGAAAAGAGGCAGAATGTCGACAATGATGCACTTGGCCAAAAAGGGCGTATGCGTTTTTTCCTGAATATATTCAGGAAAAAACGCATACGCAATTTTTGGCCAACGAAGTAAGCGTGTAAAGGAAATCTGCACTACAATGAAGTCTCACTGCCCCCCGGTCAAAAGGGCCATCTGAAACAAGTGTAAAATCCAGAAAGGCAGGACAGGTCATGGAGAACAGGGAGCCTTGTTATGCTGATGGGCGGGATGTAAATTGCCAACAGCCACTCTGGAGAAGTGTATGGTGTTTCCTGAAACACATAGGAAACAAAGCAACACAGCCTATGGCACTTCCACTTAGGGTCCTATAGCTTAGGGAAATTAAAATCAAAAACACACAGCCACCCCAATGTTTGGGACGGCTCTGTTTACAAGAACCTCATCTACGGTACAAGTTAAATATCCGAGAAAGCAAAAAATAGTTAAAGAAGTTGTGGTACGTACGTACAATAGAATATCACACAGCGATGAAATCTATGTCATCAGGCCCATAGCGGCATAATAAGTGGATTCAGGTACGATGATTCTACGAGAAAAAAGTCACACAGAAATAGAAACATCATAATATATCACTAATACACGGAATGTAAACTTGACTACACATGAACTGAATTACAAAAGAGAACAGGGTCTCAAATTTAGAAAACCAACTTATGCTTGCTTATGGGGAAAGGTGAGTTGGGGTGCTGCATAAAACCAGAGATTGAAATTAGCACAGATACCGTTCCATAAGCCAAATATATAATAGACAAGACCTACACCTTGCTCAACGAAATGGACTCAACACCCCATATTCAACGCCTGGAATATAACAGACAAGTAAGAATCTTAAAACCCATGGATTTATATGTCTCCATAAGGAAATCAAGCGTGTGTACAGCGGCCTAAAAGCAGCAGTGAAAATCCGATAAATCCCATTATCAAAAAAAATTTCAAAAACAAAACACAATGACAGTGAAATAGAGAACAATTCTTAAATAATTCATTCAGGGCATGTGATGCAACCTGGATTTACCACATCTACACCCAGAGCTTGGTGAGACATAAGGCTGGGCACTTCGGGCTGATAGCATTGGTGAGGTTCGGTGAGCAAACGCAGACCCTTTGAAGTCATACTGCACGGTACCCATTCCATGGGTCTGAACTCTCCATGTTTTAGGGATTCTTCCTTCATCTAAAACATGCATGGGAATCCCAGAGTATGGTCCACCGTGTGAATTGGAAACATTTTCAAATATATCTCAGTTTTCGAACCCTGGTACTCGGGTTCACCATTCCAGACACGTTAGTAACACTCTCCCCACTTGGAGAGTCAGTGCCTTTAACCTCCTTTTGGGCACAATTTGCAATTTTTGCGCAAGATGAACAGGAATAGGGAGAACCAATGACAGACTAGCTGTAGGTGTCTGCATGGGCAAATGGAACGCTCATTTCCCACCAGGAAGAGGAATTAACCAAGGCTCAGCTTGCACTGCCGGAAAGAGATTAAGGCCTGAAGCAGTCCTGCGGTTTTGCGAGCAGCTCACAAGAAAGCGAGTTGAGGAAAGGAGCTCAGGGGCACTGTAATTCACAAACCTGCAGAGTTATGAATGACAGCTATCATCCAAAAATGTATTGAAGTAAGGCTTCGAAGAGGACTTGAAAGCGGGGCAGAATTTCAGGAAAACGATTTCAGGGCGTCGAATGGAATTGCACTTAAAGCATAGGAAAAGAGGCAGAATGTCGACAATGATGCACTTGGCCAAAAAGGGCGTATGCGTTTTTCCTGAATATTCAGGAAAAAACGCATACGCCCTTTTTGGCCAACCAAGCAAGCGTGTAAAGGAAATCTGCACTACAATGAAGTCTCACTGCCCTCCGGTCAAAAGTGCCATCTGAAAATGTGTAAAATTCAGAAAGGCAGGACAGGTCATGGAGAACAGGGAGCCTTGTTATGCTGATGGGCGGGATGTAAATTGCCAACAGCCACTCTGGAGAAGTGTATGGTGTTTCCTGAAACACGTAGGAAACAAAGCAACACAGCCTATGGCACTTCCACTTAGGGTCCTATAGCTTAGGGAAATTAAAATCAAAAACACACAGCCACCCCAAAGTTTGGGACGGCTCTGTTTACAAAAACCTCGTCTACGGTACAAGTTAAGTATCCGAGAAAGCAAAAAATGGATAAAGAAGTTGTGGTACGCACGTACAATGGAATATCATTCAGCAATGAAATCTACGTCATCAGGCCTGTAGCGGCATAATGAGTGGATTCAGGTACGATGATTCTACGAGAAATAAGTCCCAGAGAAAAAGAAACATCATAAGATATCACTAATACACGGAATGTAAACTTGGCTACACATGAAGTGAATAACAAAACAGAACAGGGCCTCAAATTTAGAAAACCAACTTATGCTTGCTTATGGGGAAAGGTGAGTTGGGGTGCTGCATAAAACCAGAGATTGAAATTAGCACAGATACCATTCCATAAGCCTAATATATAATAGAAAAGACCTACTCCTTGCTCAACGAAATGGACTCAACATCCCATATTCATCGCCTGGGAAGATACCTGACAAGTAAGAATCTTAAAACCCATGGATTTATATGTCTTCCTAAGGAAAGCAAGCGTGTGTACAGTGGCCTAAATGCAGCAGTGATAATCCGATAAATCCAATTATCAAAATAAATTTCCAAACCAAAACACAATGACAGTGAAATAGAGAGCCATTCTTAAATAATTCATTCAGGGCTTGTGATGCAACCTGGATTTACCACATCTACACACAGAGCTGGTTGAGACATAAGGCTGGCCACTTCGGGCTGATAGCATTGGTGAGGTTCGGTGAGCAAACGCAGACCATTTGAAGTCATACTGCATGGTACCCATTCCATGGGTCCCAACTCTACAGGTTTAAGGGATTTTTCCTTCAGCTAAAACATGCATGGGAAACCCAGAGTATGGTCCACCGTGTGATTGGGAATCGTTCTCAAATGCAACTCAGTTTTCGGACCCTGGTACTCGGGTTCACCATTCCAGGCGCTTTACTAGCACTCTACCCACTTGGAGAGTCAGTGCCTTTAAACTCCTGTTTGGTACAGTTTGCAACTTCTGCGCAAGATGAACAGGAATAGGGAGAACCAATGAGAGACTAGCTGTAGGTGTCTGCACGGGCAAATGGAACGCTCATTTCCCACCAGGAAGAGGAATTAAACCAAGGCTCAGCGTGCCCTGCCGGAAACAGATTAGGGCCTGAAGCAATCCTGCGGTTTTGCGGGCAGCTCACAAGAAAGCGAGATGAAGAAAGGAGCTCAGGGGCACTGTAATTCACAAACCTGCAGAGTTATGAATGACAGCTATCGTTCAAAAATGTATTGAAGTAAGTCTTCGAAGAGGACTTGAAAGCGGGGCAGAATTTCAGGAAAACGATTTCAGGGGGTAGACTGGAATTGCACTTAAAGCATAGGCAAAGAGGCAGAATGTCGAGAATGATGCACTTGGCCAAAAACGGCGTATGCGTTTTTTCCTGAATATGTTGAGGAAAAAACTAATACGCCCTTTTTGGCCAACCAAGCAAGCATGTCAAGGAAATCTGCACTACAATGAAGTCTCACTGCCCCCCACTCAAAAGGGCCATCTGAAAAAAGTGTAAAATCCAGAAAGGCAGCACAGGTCATGGAGAATAGGGAGCATTGTTATGCTGATGGGTGGGATGTAAATTGCCAACAGCCACTCTGGAGAAGTGTATGGTGTTTCCTGAAACACGTAGGAAACAAAGCAACACAGCTTATGTCACTTCCACTTTTGGTCCTATAGCTTAGGGAAATTAAAATCAAAAACACACAGCCACCCCGATGTTTGGGACGGCTCTTTTTACAAGAACTTCGTCTACGGTAGAAGTTAAATATACGAGAAAGCGAAAAATGGATAAAGAAGTTGTGGTACGTACGTAAAATGTAATATCACTCAGCAATGAAATCTACATCATCAGGCCTGTAGCTGCATAATGAGTGGATTCAGGTACAATGATTCTACGAGAAATAAGTCACACAGAAAAAGAAACATCATAAGATATCCCTAATACACAGAATGTAAACTTGGCTACATGTGAACTGTATTACAATACAGAACAGGGTCTCAAATTGAAAAAAACAACTTATGCTTGCTTAAGGGGAAAGTTGAGTTGGGGTGCTGCATAAAACCAGAGATTGATATTAGCACAGATACCGTTCCATAAGCCAAATATATAGTAGACAAGACCTACTCCTTGCTCAACGAAATGGACTCAACACCCCATATTCAACGCCTGGGAAGATACCTGACAAGTAAGAATCTTAAAACCCATGGATTTATATGTCTCAATAAGGAAATCAAGCGTGTGTACAGCGGCCTAAACGCAGCAGTGAAAATCCAATAAATCCCATTATCAAAATAAATTTCAAAAAGGAAACACAATGACAGTGAAATAGAGAGCCATTCTTAAATAATTCATTCAGGGCTTGTGATGCAACCTGGATTTACCACATCTACACTCAGAGCTGGGTGAGACATAAGGCCGGACACTTCGGGCTGATAGCATTGGTAGGTTCGGTGAGCAAACGCAGACCATTTGAAGTCATACTGCATGGTACCCATTCCATGGGTCCCAACTCTCCAGGTTTAAGGGATTCTTCCTTCAGCTAAAACATGCATGGGAAACCCAGAGTATGGTCCACCGTGTGATTGGGAAATGTTTTAAAATGCATCTCAGGTTTCGAACCCTGGTACTCGGGTTCACCTTTCCAGACGCTTTACTAACACTCTCCCCACTTGGAGAGTCAGTGCCTTTAACCTCCTGTTTGGCACAGTTTGCAATTTCTGCGCAAGATGAACAGGAATAGGTAGAACCAATAAGACACTAGCTGTAGGTGTCTGCACGGGCAAATGGAACGCTCATTTCCCACCAGGAAGAGAAATTAAGCAAAGGCTCAGCGTGCCCTGCCAGAAAGAGATTACGGCCTGAAGGAATCCTGCAGTTTTGCGGCCAGTTCACAAGAAAGCGAGTTGAAGAAAGGAGCTCAGGGGCACTGTAATTCACAAACCTGCAGAGTTATGAATGACAACTATCGTCCAAAAATGTATTGAAATAAGTCTTCGAAGAGGACTTGAAAGCGGGGCAGAATTTCAGGAAATCGCTTTCAGGGGGTAGACTGGAATTGCACTTAAAGCATAGGAAAAGAGGCAGAATGTCGACAATGATGCACTTGGCCAAAAAGTGAATATATTCAGCAAAAAACGCATACGCCCTTTTTGGCCAACCAAGCAATCCTGTTAAAGAAATCTGCACTACAATGAAGTCTCACTCCCCCCTGGTCAGAAGGGCCATCTGAAAAAAGTGTAAATTCCAGAAAGGCAGGACAGGTCATGGAGTACAGGGAGCCTGGTTATGCTGATGGGCGGGATGTAAATTGCCAACAGCCACTCTGGAGAAGTGTATGGTGTTTCCTGAAACACTTAGGAAACAAAGCAACACAGCCTATGGCACTTCCACTTATGGTCCTATAGCTTAGGGAAATTAAAATCAAAAACACACACCCACCCCAAAGTTTGGCATGGCTCTGTTTACAAGAACCTCGTCTACGGTACAAGTTAAATATCCGAGAAAGCATAAAATGGATAAAGAAGTGGTGGTACGCACGTACAATAGAATGTCACTCAGCAATGAAATCTACGTCATCAGACCCGTAGCGGCATAATGACTGGATTCAGGTACGATGATTCTACGAGAAATAAGTCACACAGAAAAAGAAACATCATAAGATATCACTAATACACGGAATGTAAACTTGGCTACCCATGAACTGAATTACAAAACAGAACAGGGTCTCAAATTAAGAAAACCAACTTATGCTTGCTTAAGGGGAAAGGTGACTTGGGGTGCTGCATAAAACCAGAGATTGAAATTAGCACAGATACCATTCCATAAGCCAAATATATAATAGACAAACCTACTCCTTGCTCAACGAAATGGACTCAACACCCCATATTCAACGCCTGGGAAGATACCTGACAAGTAAGAATCTTAAAACCCATGGATTTATATGTCCTCATAAGGAAATCAAGCGTGTGTACAGCAGCCTAAACGCAGAAGTGAAAATCCGATAAATACCATTATCATAATAAATTTCAAAAACAAAACACAATGACAGTGAAATAGAGAGCCATTCTTAAATAATTGATTCAGGACTTCTGATGCACCTGGATTTACCACATCTACACCCAGAGCTGGGTGAGACATAAGGCCGGACACTTCGGGCTGATAGCATTGGTGAGGTTCGGTGAGCAAACGCAGACCCTTTGAAGTCATACTGCATGGTTCCCATTCCCTGGGTCCCAACTCTCCAGGTTTAAGGGATTCTTCCTTCAGCTAAAACATGCATGGGAAACCCAGAGTATGGTCCACCGTGTGATTGGGAAACGTTTTCAAATGCATCTCAGTTTTCGAACCCTGGTACTCGGGTTCACCATTCCAGACGCTTTACTAACACTCTCCCCACTTGGAGAGTCAGTGCCTTTAACCTCCTGTTTGGCACAGTTTGCAATTTCTGCGCAAGATGAACAGGAATAGGGAGAACCAATGAGAGACTAGCTGTCGGTGTCTGCACGGGCAAATGGAACGCTCATTTCCAACCAGGAATAGGAATTAACCAAAGGCTCAGCGTGCCCTGCCGGAAACAGATTAGGGCCTGAAGCAATCCTGCGGTTTTGCGGCCAGCTCACGAGAAAGCGAGTTGAAGAAAGGAGCTCAGGGGCACTGTAATTCACAAACCTGCAGAGTTATGAATGACAGCTATCGTCCAAAAATGTACTGAAGTAAGTCTTCGAAGAGGACTTGAAAGCGGGGCAGAATTTCAGGAAAACGATTTCAGGGGGTAGACTGGAATTGCAGTTAAAGCATAGCAAAAGAGGCAGAATGTCGACAATGATGCACTTGGCCAAAAAGGGCGTATGCGTATTTTCCTGAATATATTCAAGAAAAAACGCATAGGCACTTTTTGGCCAAACAAGCAAGCCTGTAAAGGAAATCTGCACTACAATGAAGACTCACTGCCCCCCGGTCAAAAGGGCCATCTGAAAAAAGTGTAAAATCCAGAAAGGCAGGACAGGTCATAGAGAACAGGGAGCCTTGTTATGCTGATGGGCGGTATGTAAATTGCCAACAGCCACTCTGGAGAAGAGTATGGTGTTTCCTGAAACACCTAAGAAACAAAGCAACGGAGACTATGGCACTTCCACTTATGGTCTTATAGATCACGGAAATTAAAATAAAAAACAGACAGCCACCCCAAATTTTGGGACGGCTCTGTTGACAAGAACCTCATCGACGGCACAAGTTAAATATCCCAGAAAGCGAAAAATGGATAAAGATGTTGTGGTACGTACGTATAATGGAATATCACTCAGCAATGATACATATGTCATCAGGCCCGTAGCAGCATAATGAGTGGATTCACGTACGATGATTCTAAGTGAAATAAGTCACACAGGAAAAGAAACATCATACGATATCACTAATACACGGAATGTAAACTTGGCTACACATGAACTGAATTACAAAACAGAACAGGGTCTCAAATTTAGAAAACCGACTTATGCATGCTTAAGGGGCAAGTTGAGTTTGGGTGCTGCATAAAACCAGAGATTGAAATTACCACAGATACCTTTCCATAAGCCAAATATGTAACAGACAAGACCTACACCTTTCTCAATGAAATGGCCTCGACACCCCATATTCAACGCCTAGGAGTATACCTGACTAGTAAGAATCTTAAAACCTATGGATTTATATGTCTACATAAGAGATTAAAGTGTGTGTACAGCGGAATAAATGTAGCAGTGAAAATCAGCTAAATTCCATTATAAAAATAAATTTCAAGAACAAAAGACTATGACAGGGAAATAGAGAGCAATTCTTCAATAATTCATTCAGGGCTTGTGATGCAACCTGGATTTACCACCTCTACACGCAGAGCTGGGTGAGACATAAGGCTGGACACTTGGGCCTGATTGGACTGCTGAGGTTCGGTGAGCAAATGCAGACCATTTGAAGTCATACTGTATGCTACCCATTCCATGGTCCCAACTCTCCAAGTTTAAGGGATTCGTCCTTCAGTATAAACATGCATGGGGAACCCAGAGTATGGTCCACTGTGTGATCGGAAAACGTTTTTAAATGCATCTCAGTTTTCGTACCCTGGTCCTCGGGTTCCCCATTCCAGATGCTTTACTACACTCTCCCCACTTGGAGAGTCAGTGCCTTTAACCTCCTGTTTGGCACAGTTTGCAATTTCTGTGCATGATGAACAGGAATAGGGAGAACCAATGAGAGACTAGCTGTAGGTGTCTGCACGGGCAAATTTAACTCTCATTTCCCACCAGGAAGAGGAATTAACCAAAAGCTCAGTGTGCCATGCCAGAACCAGATTAGGGTCTGAAACAGTCCTGCGGTTTTGCGGCCAGCTCACATGAAAGCAAGTTGAAGGAAGGGGCTCAGGGGCACTGTAATTCACGAACTTGCAGAGTTATAAGTGAAAGCTATCATCGAAAAATATATTGAAGTAAGGCTGCGAAGAAGACTTGAAATCTTGGCAGAATTGCAGGAATCCGATTTCAGGAGTTAGACAGGAATTGCTCTTTAAGCATAGGAAAAGAGACAGAGCTTCAACAATGATGTATTTGGACAGAAAGGGCATATGCGTTTTTTCCAGAGCCCTCATTAACAAGGGGAGGAGGCTCTCAGCACCCTTTAGTGGGCAACAGAGGGCCCACGTCACCGAGGCGAATTTTGCCATCCAGGCAGGAGTGACCTCACACCAGAGGGCCCACCTCACAGAAGGGTGAGGTACCCAGCCAGGATCAGTCTCTCACCAGAGGGCCCATATCACCAAGGGAATGGGAACCAGGCAGGAGTGTCCTCACACCAGTGGGGCCACATCATCGAAAGTTGAGGAACCCAGCACATGTAGCCTCAAACCAGAGGACCCACATCACTAAGGGTCTCGGAGTGAGGCAGGCAAGATTAGCCTCAAAACACAGGGTCCATGGAATAAAAAAGGTGAGGAATCCAGCAGTTTAAGCTTCCCAGCAGGCGGCCCAGAGCACCGAGGCTATGGAATCCAGGCCGGAATGAACTCACACCAGAGGGCTCTCATCATGATACTGTGAGCAACACAGCCATTGGGACTTCAGAGCAGAAGGCCCACATCTCCATGGGGATGGGAACCAGGCAGGAGTGTTCTTGCACCACTGGTCGACCATCAGAAAATGAGGGGAGACCAGCAGTTAGTGTCTGATGCCACAGGGCCCTCTTCACCTAGGGGAGGAGGCGCCCAGCAGGCTCCAACTGACACGAGAGGGCGTACGTTGACAAGGCGTCGTGTGCCAGCCAGGCAGGAGGGACCTCACAGCAGAGGACCCACCTCACAGAAGGGTGAGGAACCCAATCAGGATCAGACTCTCACCACAGGGCCCACATCACCAAGGGGATGGGAACCAGGAAGGAGTGTCCTCACACCAGGGGGGCCACATCAGCGAAAGGTGAGGAACCCAGCACATGTGGCCTCAAACAAGGGGACACACATCACGAAGGGGCTGGGAGTGAGGCATGCAGGAGGAGACTCAAAACAGAGGGCCCATAGAATAAAACAGGTGAGGAAACCAGAAGTTGGAACCTCCAAGCAGGCGGCCCAGAGCACCGACGCTATGGGATACAGGCCGGAGTGAACTCACAGCAGAGGGCCCACATCCTGAAACTCTGAGCAACCCAGACGTTGGGACCACAGAGCAGAAGGCCCACATCCCCATGGGGATGGGAACCTGGCAGAAGTCTCATTGCACCAGTGGGCACACATCAGAAAATGTGGGGAGCCCAGCAGTTAGGGCGTGATACAAGAGGGCCCTCATCACCGAGGGGAGGAGGGCCCAGCAGGCTCCAACTGCTACCAGAGGGCCAACGTTGCCAAAACAGGGTGTGCCAGCAGGCAGGACTGACCGCAGAGAACAGGGCCCACCTCACAGAAGTATGAGGAACCCAACAAAGATGAGGCTCTCACCAGTGGGTCCACAACACCAAGTGGATGGGAACCAGGCAGGAGTGTCCTCACACCAGTGGGGCCACATCAGCGAAAATTGAGGAGCCCAGCACACTTGGCCTCAAACCAGAGGACACACATCACCAAGGGGCTGGGAGTGAGGCAGGCAGGAGTAGCCTCGAAACAGAGGGCCCATAGAATAAAAAAGGTGAGGAACCCCGCAGTTGGAACATCCCAGCAGGCGGCAAGAAACAGCGAGGCTATGGGATCACGGCCAGTGTGAACTCACAAAAGAGGGCACTCATCATGAAACTGTGAACAACCCAGCCGTTGTGTCCACAGAGCAGAAGGCCCACATTCCCATGGGGTGGGGAACCTGGCAGGAGTTTACTCGCACCACAGGGCACACATCAGAAAACTTTGGGAGACCAGGAGATAGGGCCTGACGCCAGAGGACCCTCATTTCCAAAGGGAGGAAACTCCCAGCAGGCACCAAATCCCAACTGAGGGTCCACGTCACCAATGTGACGTGTGCCAGCCAGGCAGGAGTGACCTCACAGCAGAGGGCATACGTCACAGAAGGGTGAGGAACCCAGCCAGGATAAGACTCTCACCAGAGGGCCCACATCACCAAGGGGATCGGAACCTGGCAGAAGTATCCTCACACCAGTGTGGCCAAATCATAGAAAGGTGAGGAACCCAGAACATGTGGACTAAACCAGAGGAACCACATCTCCAAGGTACTCGGAGTGAGGCAGGCAAGATTAGACTAACAACACAGGGCCGGGCCGATAGATTAAAAAATGTGAGGAATCCCACAGTTGGAACCTCTCAGCAGGTGGCAGGGAACAGGAGGCTATGGGATCCCGGCCGGTGTGAACTCACAACAGAGAGCCCTCATCACGAAACTGTGAACAACCCAGCGGTTGGGACCAAAGAGCAGAAGGCCCACATTCCCATTGGGTTGGGAACCTGGCAGGAGTGTACTCCCACCAGTGGGCACACATCAGAAAAGTATGGGAGCCCAGGAGTTAGGGCCTGACGCCAGAGGGCCCTCATTACTGAGGGGAGGAGACCCCCAGCAGGCACCAACTCCCAACTGAGGGCCCGCGTTGCCAAGGTGACGTGCGCCAGCCAGGCAGGAGTGACCTCACAGCAGAGGGCTTACGTCACAGAAGGGTGAGGTACCCAGCCAGGATAAGACTCTCACCAGAGTGCCCACATCACCAAGGGGATCGGAACCAGGCAGAAGTATCCTCACACCAGTGTGGCCAAATAATGGAAAGGTGAGGAACCCAGAACATGTGGCCTAAACCAGAGGAACCACATCTCCAAGGGGCTCGGAGTGAGGCAGGCAGGACTAGCCTAACAACACAGGGCCCATAGATTAAAAAATGTGAGGAATCCAGCAGTTGGTACCTCCCAGCAGGCGGCCCAGAGCACAGAGTCTATGGGATCCAGGCCGAAGTGAACTCACAGCAGAGGACCCACATCATGAAACTGTGAGCAACCCAGCCGTTGGGACCTCAGAACAGAAGGCCCATATCCCCATGGGGATGGGAACCTGGCAGGAGTGTCCTCGCACCACTTAGTACGTATTACAAAATGTGGGTACCCAGCAGTTAGGGCCTGACGCCAAGGGGCCCTCATCAATGAGGGGAGGAGGCTCCCAGCATGCTCCAACTGCCACCAGAGGGCCGACGTCGACAAGGCGGGGTGTGCGAGCCAGGCAGGAGTGACCTCAGAGCAGAGGGCCAAGCTCACGGAAGTGTGAGGAGCCCAACGAGGATGAGACTATCACCAGAGGGCACACATCACCAAGGGGATGCGAAACAGGCAGGAGTGTTCTGAGACCAGTGGGGCCACATCATTGAAAGGTGAGGAACCCAGCACATGTGGCCTCGAACCAGAAGACCCACATCAAAATGGGGCTCAGAGTGAGGCAGGCAGGAGGAGCCTCAAAACAGAGGACCCATAGAATAAAAAAGGTGAGGAATCCCGCAGTTGGAAACTCCTAGCATGCCGCAAGGAGCAGCGAGGCTATGGGATCCCGGCTGTTGTGAACTCACAACAGAGGGACCTCATCATGAAACTGTGAACAACACAGCTGTTGAAACCACAGAACAGAAGGCCCATATTCCCATGGGGTTGGGAACCTGGCAGGAGTGTACTCGAACCACAGGGCGCATATCAGAAAAAATTGGGAGCCCAGGAGTTAGGGTCTGACACCAGACGGCCCTAATTACCGAGGGGAGCAGACTCCTAGAAGGCACCAACTCCCACCTGAGGGCCTACGTCTCCAAGGTGATGTGCGTTAGCCAGGCAGGAGTGAACTCACAGCAGAGGGCCTACGTCACAGAAGGGGGAGGAACCCAGCCAGGATAAGACTCTCACCAGAGCGCCCACATCACCAAGGGGATCAGAACCAGGCAGGAGTGGCCTCACACCAGTGTGGCCAAATCGTAGAAAAGTGAGGAACCCAGAACATATGGCCTAAACCAGAGGACCCACATCAACAAGGGGCTCAGAGTGAGGCAGGCAGGAGGTGTCTCAAACCGAGGGCCCATAAAATAAAAAAGGTGAGGTAACCCGCAGTTGGAACCTCCCAGCAGGCGGAAAGGAGCAGCGAGGCTATGGGATCCCGGCCGCTGTGAACTCACAAGAGAGGGCCCTCATCACGAAACTGTGAACAACCCAGCGGTTGGGACCACAGAGCAGGAGGCCCACATTCCCATGGGGTTGGGAACCTGGCAGGAGTGTACTCCCACCAGAGGGCACACATCAGAAAAGTATGGGAGCCCGGGAGTTAGGGCCTGACGCCAGAGGGCACTCATTACCGCGGGGAGGAGACTCCAAGCAGGCACCAACTCCCAACTGAGGGCCCACGTCGCCAAGGTGACGTGCGCCAGCCAGGCAGGAGTGACCTCACAGCAGAGGGCCTACATCACAGAAGGGTGAGGTACCCAGCCAGGATAAGAGTCTCACCAGAGGACCCACATCACCAAGGGAATCGGATCCAGGCAGGAGTGGCCTCATTCCAGTGTGGCCAAATCATAGAAAGGTGAGGAACCCAGAACATGTGGCCTAAACCAGAGGACCCACATCTCCAAGGGGCTCGGAGTGAGGCAGGCAGGACTAGCCTCACAACGCAGGGCCCATAGAATAAAAAATGTGAGGAATCCAGCAGTTGGTACCTCCCAGCAGGCGGCCCAGAGCACAGAGTCTATGGGATCCAGGCAGAAGTGAACTCACAGCAGAGGGCCCACATCATGAAACTGTGAGCAACCCAGCCGTTGGCACCTCAGAACAGAAGGCCCAAATCCACATGGGGATGGGAACCTGGCAGGAGTGTCATCGCACCAGTGGCCTCACATCAGAAAATGTGGGGAGCCCAGCAGTTAGGACCTGACGCCAGAGGGCCCTCATCACTGACGGGAGGAGGCTCCCAGCATGCTCCAGCTGCAACCAGAGGGCCCATGTGGCCAAGGCGACGTGTGCCAGCCAGGCAGGAGTAACCTCACAGCAGAGGGCCCACCTCCCAGAAGTGTGAGGAATCAAGCCAGGATCAGACTCTCACCAGAGGGCCCACATCACCAAGGGGATGCGACCCAGGCAGGAGTGTGCTCACCCCAGTGGGGCCACAACATTGAAAGGAGAGGAACCGAGAATATGTCGCCTCGAACCAGAAGACCCTCATCAAAAAGGGGCTCGGAGTGAGGCAGGGAGGCAGTATCTCACAACACAGTGCACATAGAAAAAAAAGGTGAGGAATCCAGCAGTTGGAAGCTCCAAGCAGTTGTCCCAGGGCACCGAGGCTATGGGATCCATGCCGGAGTGAACTCACAGCAGAGGGCCCACATCCTGACACTGTGAGCAACCCAGCCGTTGTGACCCCAGAGCAGAAGGCCCAAAACCGCATGGGGATGGGATCCTGGCAGGAGTGTCCTCTCACCACTTAGCACGTATCAGAAAATGTGGGTACCCAGCAGTTAGGGCCTGACACCAGAGTGTCTTCATCACGAGAGGAGAAGGCTCCCAACACTCTCCATCTGATGCCAGAGGGCCGACGTCAACAAGGTGGAGTGTGCCAGCCAGGCAGGAGTGACCTCAGGGCAGAGGGCCAAACTTACTGAACTCTGAGGAACCCAACAAGGATGAGACTCTCACCAGAGGGCCCACATCACCAAGGGGATGGGAACCAGGCAGGAGTGTTCTCACTCCAGTGGGACCACATCATTGAAAGGCGAGGAACCCACCACATGTGGCCTCAAACCAGAAGACCCACATCAACAAGAGGCTCAGAGTGAGGCAGGCAGGAAGTGTCTCAAAACAAACGGCCCATAGAAGAGAAAAGGTAAGGAATCCTGCAGTTGGAAGCTCCAAGCAGGTGGCCCAGAGCACCGAGGCTATGGGATGCATGCCGGAGTGAACTCACAGTAGAGGGCTCACATCCTGACACTGTGAGCAGCCCAGCCGTTGGCACCTCAGAACAGAAGGCCCAAATCCGCATGGGGATGGGAACCTGGCAGGAGTGTCATCGCACCAGTGGGCGCACATCAGAAAATGTGGGGAGCCCAGCAGTTAGGGCCTGACGCCAGAGGGCCCTCATCACCGACGGGAGGAGGCTCCCAGCACGCTCCAACTGCAACCACAGGGCCCATGTGGCCAAGGTGTCGTGTGCCAGCCAGGAAGGAGTGACCTCACAGCAGAGGGCCCACCTCCCAGAAGTGTGAGGAATCAAGCCAGGATCAGACTCTCACCAGAGGGCCCACATCCACAAGAGGATGGGAACCAGTCAGGAGTGTCCTCACACCAGTGGGGCCACATACCTAAAAGGTGAGGCAACCGGCACATGTGGCCTCAAACCAGAGGACCTACATCACCAAGGGGCTTGGAGTGAGGCAGGCAGGAGGAGCCTCACAACACAGGGCCCAAAGTATAAAAAAGGTGCGGAATCCAGCAGTTGGAACCTCCCAGCAGTCGGCCCAGAGCACAGAGGCTATGGGATCTAGGCCTGAGTGAACTAACCCCAGAGAACCAACATCACGAAACTGTGAGCAACTCAGGCGTTGGGACCACAGAGCAGAAGGCCCACATCCCCATGGGGATGGGAACCTTACAGGAGTGTCCTGGCATCACTGGGCTCAGTCAGAAAACGTGGGGTGCCCAGCAGTTAGAGCCTGACGCCAGAGGGCCCTCATCACCTAGGAGAGGAGGCTCCCAGCAGGCTCCAACTGCCACCAGATGGCCGACGTCACCAAGGCAATGGGAGCAAGCCAGGCAGGAGTTACCTGACAGAAGAGGGCCCACCTCAAAGAAGGTCACGGACCCAGCAAGGATCAGACTCTCACCAGAGGGCCCACAACACCAAGGGGATGGGAACCAGGCAGGAGTGTCCTCACACCATTCGGGCCACATCATCGAAAGGTGAGGGACCCAACACACGTGGCCTCAAACCAGAGGACACACATCACCAAGGGGCTGGGAGGGAGGCAGGCAGGAGTAGCCTCAAAACAGAGGGCCCATAGAATGAAAAAGGTGAGGAATCCCGCAGTTGGAACCTCCCAGCTGTCGGCAAGTAACAGCGAGGCTATGGGATCCCGGCCGGTGTGAACTCACAAAAGAGGGCCCTCATCATGAAACTGTGAACAACCCAGCCGTTGTGTCCACAGAGCAGAAGGCCCACATTGCCATGGGGTTGGGAACCTGGCAGGAGTGTACTCGCACCACAGGGCACACCTCAGAAAGTTTTGGGAGCCCAGGAGTTAGGGCTTGACGCCAGAGGGCCCTCATTACCGAAGGGAGGAAACTCCCAGCAGGCACCAAATCCCAACTGAGGGCCCACGTCGCCAAGGTGATGTGCGCCAGCCAGGCAGGAGTGACCTCACAGCAGAGGGCATACTTCACAGAAGGGTGAGGAACCCAGCCAGGGTAAGACTCTCACCAGAGGGTCCGCATCACCAAGGGGATCGGAACCAGGCAGAAGTATCCTCACACCAGTGTGGCCAAATAATGGAAAGGTGAGGAACCCAGAACATGTGGCCTAAACCAGAGGAACCACATCTCCAAGGTGCTCGGAGTGAGGCAGGCAGGACTAGCCTAACAACACAGGGCCCATAGATTAAAAAATGTGAGGCATCCAGCAATTGGAACCTCGCAGCAGGCGGCCCAGAGCATGGAGTCTATGGTATCCAGGCTGAAGTGAACTCACAGTAGAGGGCCCATATCATGAAACTGTGAGCAACCCAGCCGTTGGGACCTCAGAGCAGAAGGCCCACATCCCCATGGGGATGGGAACCTGGAAGTCCTATCCTCGCACCACTTAGTACGTATTAGAAAATGTGGGTACCCAGCAGTTAGGGCCTGACATCAAAGGGCCCTCATCACTGAGGGGAGGAGGCTCCGAGCACGCTGCAACTGCCACCAGAGGGCCGACGTCGCCAAGGTGACGTGCGCCAGCCAGGCAGGAGTGACCTCAGAGCAGAGGGCCAAGCTCACGGAAGTGTGAGGAACACAACCAGGATCAGACTCTCACAAGAGGGCCCACATCACCAAGGGGATGTGAACCAGGCAGGAGTGTGCTCACACCAGTGGGACCACATCATTGAAAGGTGAGGAACCGAGCACATGTGGCCTCGAACCAGAAGACCCACATCAAAAATGGGCTCGGAGTGAGTCAGGCAGGAGATGTCTCACAACACAGGGCCCATAGAAGAAAAAAGGTGAGGAATCCAGCAGTTGGAAGATCCAAGCAGGTGGCCCAGGGCACCGAGGCAATGGGATCCATGCCGGAGTGAACTCACAGCAGAGGGCCCACATCCTGACACTGTGAGCAACCCAGCCGCTGGGACCTCAGAACAGAAGGTCCAAATCTGCATGTGGATGGGAACCTGGCAGGAGCGTCATCGCACCAGTAGGGACACATCCCTAAAAGGTGAGGCAAACGGCAAACGTGGTCTCAAACCAGAAGACCTACATCACCAAGGGGCTCGGTGTGAGACAGGCAGGAGGAGCCTCACAACACAGGGCCCAAAGTATAAGAAAGGTGAGGAATCCAGCAGTTGGAACCTCTCAGCAGGCAGCCCAGAGCACAGAGGCTATGGGATCTAGGCCGAGTGAACTAACACCAGAGTGCCAACATAAGGAAACTGTGAGCAACCCAGGTGTTGTGACCACAGAGCAGAAGGCCCACAACCCCATGAGCATTGGAACCTTACAGGAGTGTCCTGGCATCACTGGGCTCACATCAGAAATCATGGGGAGCCCAGCAGTTAGAGCCTGACGCAAGAGGACCCTCATCACCTTGGAGAGGAGGGTACAAGAAGGCTCCAACTGCCACCAGAGGTCCGACGTCACCAAGGCAAAGGGAGCAAGCCAGGCAGGAGGTACCTCACAGCAGAGGGCCCACCTCACAGAAGAGTGAGGAACCCAGCCAGGATCAGACTCTCACCAGAGGGCCCACATCACCAAGGGGATCGGATCCAGGCAGGAGTGGCCTCACACCATTGTGGCCAAATCATAGAAAGGTGAGGAACCTAGAACAGGTGGCCTAAACCAGAGGACCCACATCTCCAAGGGGATCGGAGTGAGGCAGGCAGGAATAACCTCACAACGCAGGGCCCATAGAATAAAAGATGTGAGAAATCCCGCAGTTGGAACCTCCTAGCATGCGACAAGGAGCAGCGAGACTATGGGATCCCGGCCGTTGTGAACACACAACAGAGTGCCCTCATCATGAAACTGTGAACAACACAGCTGTTGAAACCACAGAACAGAAGGCCCATATTCCCACGTGGTTGGGAACCTGGCAGGAGTGTACTCGCACCACAGGGCACACATCAGAAAATTTTGGGAGCCCAGGAGTTAGGGCCTGACGCCAGACTGCCCTAATTACCGAGGGGAGCAGACTCCTAGAAGGCACCAACTCCCACCTGAGGGCCCACGTCTCCAAGGTGATGTGCGTTAGCCAGGCAGGAGTGAACTCACAGCAGTAGGCCTACGTCACAGAAGGGGGAGGAACCCAGCCAGGATAAGACTCTCACCAGAGCGCCCACATCACCAAGGGGATCAGAACCAGGCAGGAGTGGCCTCACACCAGTGTGGCCAAATCGTAGAAAAGTGAGGAACCCAGAACATATGGCCTAAACCAGAGAACCCACATCAACAAGGGGCTCAGAGTGAGGCAGGCAGGAGGTGTCTCAAACAGAGGGCCCATAAAATAAAAAAGGTGAGGTAACCCGCAGTTGGAACCTCCCAGCAGGCGGCAAGGAGCAGCGAGGCTATGGGATCCCGGCCGCTGTGAACTCACAAGAGAGGGCCCTCATCACGAAACTGTGAACAACCCAGCGGTTGGGACCACAGAGAAGAAGGCCCACATTCCCATGGGGTTGGGAACCTGGCAGGAGTGTACTCATACCAGAGGGCACACATCAGAAAAGTATGGGAGCCCGGGAGTTAGGGTCTGACACCAGAGGGCCCTCATTACCGAGGGGAGGAGACTACCAGCAGGCACCAACTCCCAACTGAGGGCCCACGTCGCCAAAGTGACGTGCGCCAGCCAGGCAGGAGTGACCTCACAGCAGAGGGCCTACATCACAGAAAGGTGAGGTACCGAGCCAGGATAAGACTCTCACCAGAGGGCCCACATCACCAAGGGGATCGGATCCATGCAGGAGTGGCCTCACTCCAGTGTGGCGTTTGTACAGCGGCATGAACACGGCAGTGAAAACCCGATAAATCCAATTATGAAAATAAATTACAAAATCAAAACACAATGACATTGAAATAGAGAGCTTTCATTAAATAATTCATTCAGGGCTTGTGATGCAACCTGGATTTACCACATCTACACCCAGAGCTGGGTGAGACATAAGGCTGGACACTTCGGGCTGCTACCATTGGTGAGGTTCGGTGAGCAAACGCAGACCCTTTGAAGTCAAACTGCATGGTACCCATTCCATGGGTCCCAACTCTCAAGCTTTAAGGGATTCTTCATTCAGCTAAAACATGCATGAGAAACCCAGAGTATGGTCCACCGTGTGATTCGGAAACGTTTTCAAAGGCATCTCACTTTTCGAACCCTGGCACTCGGGTTCACCATTCCAGACGCTTTACTAACACTCTCCCCACTTGGAGAGTCAGTGCCTTTAACCTCCTGTTTGGCACAGTTTGCAATTTCTGCGCAAGATGAACAGGAATAGGGAGAACCAATGAGAGACTAGCTGTAGGTGTCTGCACGGGCAAATGGAGCGCTCATTTCCCATCAGGAAGAGGAATTAACCAAAGGCTCAGCGTGCCCTGCCGGAAACAGATTAGGGACTGAAGAAATCCTGCGGTTTTGCGGCCAGCTCACAAGAAAGCGAGTTGAAGAAAGGAGCTCAGGGGCTCTGTAATTCACAAACCTGCAGAGTTATGAATGACAGCTATCGTCTAAAAATGTACTGAAGTAAGTCTTCGAAGAGGACTTGAAAGCGGGGCAGAATTTCAGGAAAACGATTTCGGGGGTAGACTGGAATTGCACTTAAAGCATAGGAAAAGAGGCAGAATGTCGACAATGATGCACTTGGCCAAAAAGGGCGTATGCGTTTTTTCCTGAATATATTCAGGAAAAAACGCATACGCCCTTTTTGGGCAACCAAGCAAGCATGTAAAGAAAATCTGCACTACAATGAAGTCTCACAGCCCCCCAGTCAAAAGAGCCATCTGAAAAAAGTTTAAAATCCAGAAAGGCAGGACAGGTCATGGAGAACAGGGAGCCTTGTTAATGTGATGGGCTGGATGTAAATTGCCAACAGCCACTCTGGAGAAGAATATGGTGTTTCCTAAAAAACGTGGGAAACAAAGCAACACAGCCTATCGCACTTCCACTTATGGTCCTATAGCTTAGGGAAATTAAAATCAAAAACACACAGCCACCCCAATGTTTGCGATGGCTCTGTTTACAAGAACCTCGTCTATGGTACAAGTTAAATATCCGAGAAAGCATAAAATGGATAAAGAAGTTGTGGTACGCATGTACAATGGAATGTCACTCAGCAATGAAATCTACGTCATCAGGCCCGTAGGGGCATAATGAGTGGATTCAGGTACGATGATTCTACGAGAAATAATTCACACAGAAAAAGAAACATCATAAGATATCACAAATACACGGAATGTAAACTTGGCTACACATGAACTGAATTACAAAACAGAACAGGGTCTCAAATTGAGAAAACCAACTTATGCTTGCTTAAGGGGAAAGGTGAGTTGGGGTGCTGCATAAAACCAGAGATTGAAATTAGCACAGATACCGTTCCATAAGCCAAATATATAATAGACAAGACCTACTCCTTGCTCAACGAAATGTACTCAACACCACATATTCAACGCCTGGGAACATACCTGACAAGTAAGAATCTTAAAACCCATGGATTTATATGTCTCTATAAGGAAATCATGCGTGTGTACAGCGGCCTAAATGCAGCAGTGAAAATCCGATAAATCCCATTATCAAAATAAGTTTCAAAAACAAAACACAATGACAGTGAAATAGAGAGCAATTCTTAAATAATTCATTCAGGGCTTGTGATGCAACCTGGATTTACCACATCTACACCCAGAGCTGGTTGAGACATAAGGCTGGACACTTTGGGCTGATAGCATTGGTGAGGTTTGGTGAGCAAACGCAGACCCTTTGAAGTCATACTGCATGGTACCCATTCCATGGGTCCCAACTCTCCAGGTTTAAGGGATTCTTCCTTCAGCTAAAACATGCATGGGAAACCCGGAGTATGTTCCACCGTGTGATTGGGAAACGTTTTCAAATGCATCTCAGGTTTTGTCCCCTGGTACTCGGGTGCACCGTTCCAGACACTTTACTAAAACTCTCCCCACTTGGAAAGTCAGTGCCTTTAACCTCCTGTTTGGCACAGTTTGCAATTTCTGCGCAAGATGAACAGAAATAGGGAGAAGCAATGAGAGACTAGCTGTAGGTGTCTGCACGTGCAAATGGAACGCTCATTTCCCACCAGGAAGAGGAATTAACCAAAGGCTCAGCGTGCCCTGCCGGAACCAGATTAGGGCCTGAAGCAATCCTGCGGTTTTGTGGCCAGCTCACAAAAAAGCGAGTTGAAGAAAGGAGCTCAGGGGCACTGTAATTCACAATACTGCAGAGTTATGAATGACAGCTATCGTCCAAAAATGTATTGAAGTAAGTTTTCGAAGAGGACTTGAAAGTGGGGCAGAATTTCAGGAAAACGATTTCAGGGGGTAGACTGGAATTGCACTTAAAGCATAGGAAAAGAGGCAGAATGTCCACAATGATGCACTTGGCCAAAAAGGGCGTATGCGTTTTTTCCTGAATATACTCAGGAAAAAACGCATACGCACTTTTTGGCCAACCAAGCAAGCGTGTAAATGAAATCTGCTCTACAATGAAGTCTCACTGCCCCCCGGTCAAAAGGGCCATCTGAAAAAAGTGTAAAATCCAGAAAGGCAGAACAGGTCATGGAGAACAGGGAGCCTTGTTATGCTGATGGGCGGGATGTAAATTGCCAACAGCCACTCTGGAGAAGTGTATGGTGTTTCCTGAAACACGTAGGAAACAAAGCAACACAGCCTATGGCTCTTCCACTTAGGTCCTATAGCTTAGGGAAATTAAAATCAAAAACACACAGCCACCCCAAAGTTTGGGACGGCTCTGTTTACAAGAACCTCGTCTACGGTACAAGTTAAATATCCGAGAAAGCAAAAAATGGATAAAGAAGTTGTGGTACGTACGTACAATGAAATAACACTCAGCAATGAGATCTACGTCATCAGGCCCGTAGCGGCATAATGAGTGGATTCAGGTACGACGATTCTACGAGAAATAAGTCACACAGAAAAAGAAACATCATAAGATATCACTAATACACGGAACGTAAACTTGGCTACCCATGAACTGTATTACAAAACAGAACAGGGTCTCAAATTTAGAAAACCAACTTATGCTTGCTTATGGGGAAAGGTGAGTTGGGGTGCTGCATCAAACCAGAGATTGAAATTAGCACAGATACCGTTCCATAAGCCAAATATATAATAGACAAGACCTACTCCTTGCTCAACGAAATGGAATCAACACCCCATATTCAACGCCATGGAATATACCTGACAAGTAAGAATCTTAAGACCCATGGATTTATATGTCTAAATAAGGAAGTCAAGCGTGTGTACAGTGGCCTAAACGCAGCAGTGAAAATCCGATAAATCCCATTATCAAAATAAATTTCAAAAACAAGACACAATGACAGTGAAATAGAGAGCAATTCTTAAATAATTCATTCAGGGCTTGTGATGCAACCTGGATTTACCACATCTACACCCAGAGCTGGTTGAGACATAAGGCTGAACACTTCGGGCTGATAGCATTGGTGATGTTTGGTGATCAAACGCAGACCCTTTGAAGTCATACTGCATGGTACTCATTCCATGGGTCGGAACTCTCCAGGTTTAAGGGATTCTTCCTTCAGCTAAAACATGCATGGGAAACCCGGAGTATGTTCCACCGTGTGATTGGGAAACTTATTCAAATGCATCTCAGGTTTCATCCCCTGGTACTCGGGTGCACCGTTCCAGACACTTTACTAACACTCTCCCCACTTGGAAAGTCAGTGCCTTTAACCTTCTGTTTGGCACAGTTTGCAATTTCTGCGCAAGATGAACAGGAATAGGGAGAACCAATGGAGACTAGCTGTAGGTGTCTGCACGGGCAAATGGAACGCTCATTTCCCACCAGGAAGAGGAATTAACTAAAGGCTCAGCGTGCCCTGCAGGAACCAGATTAGGGCCTGAAGCAATCCTGCGGTTTTGTGGCCAGCTCACAAGATAGCGAGTTGAAGAAAAGAGCCCAGGGGCACTGTAAATCACAAAACTGCAGTGTTATGAATGACAGCTATCGTCCAAAAATGTATTGAAGTAAGTCATCGAAGAGGAATTGAAAGTGGGGCAGAATTTCAGGAAAACGATTTCAGGGGGTAGACTGGAATTGCACTTAAAGCATAGGAAAAGAGGCAGAATGTCCACAATGATGCACTTGGCCAAAAAGTGCGTATGCGTTTTTTCCTGAATATATTCAGGAAAAAATGCATACGCCCTTTTTGGCCAACCAAGCAAGCGTGTAAAGGAAATCTGCACTACATTGAAGTCTCACTGCCCCCCGGTGAAAAGGGCCATCTGAAAAAAGTGTAAAATCCAGAAAGGCAGGACAGGTCATGGAGAACAGGGAGCCTTGTTATGCTGATGGGCGGGATGTAAATTGCCAACAGCCACTCTGGAGAAGTGTATGGTGTTTCCTGAAACACGTAGGAAACAAAGCAACACAGCCTATGGCACTTCCACTTAGGGTCCTATAGCTTAGGGAAATTAAAATCAAAAACACACAGGCACCCCAAAGTTTGGGACGGCTCTGTTTACAATAACCTCGTCTACGGTACAAGTTAAATATCTGAGAAAGCAAAAAATGGATAAAGAAGTTGTGGTACGTACGTACAGTGGAATATCACTCAACAATGAGATCTACGTCATCAGGCCCATAGCGGCATAATGAGTGGATTAACGTACGAGGAGTCTACGAGAAATAAGTCACACAGAAAAAGAAACATCATAAGATATCACTAATACACGGAACGTAAACTTGGCTACACATGAACTGAATTACAAAACAGAACAGGGTCTCAAATTTAGAAAACCAACTTATGCTTGCTTATGGGGAAAGGTGAGTTGGGGTGCTGCATCAAACCAGAGATTGAAATTAGCACAGATACCATTCCATAAGCCAAATATATAATAGACAAGACCTACTGTTGCTCAACGAAATGGACTCAACACCCCATATTCAACGCCTGGGAATATACCTGACAAGTAAGAATCTTAAGACCCATGGATTTATATGTCTCCATAAGGAAGTCAAGCGTGTGTACAGTGGCCTAAACGCAGCAGTGAAAATCCGATAAATCCCATTAACAAAATAAATTTCACAAACAAAACACAATTACATGCAAATGAAGCAAATGACAAAGGATTAATCTCCAAAATTTACAAGCAGCTCATGCAGCTCAATAACAAAAAAACAAACAACCCAATCCAAAAATGGGCAGAAGACCTACATAGACATTTCTCCAAAGAAGATATACAGAATGCCAACAAACACATGAAAGAATGCTCAACATCATTAATCATTAGAGAAATGCAAATCAAAACTACAATGAGATATCATCTCACACCAGTCAGAATGGCCATCATCAAAAAATCTAGAAACAATAAATGCTGGAGAGGGTGTGGAGAAAAGGGAACACTCTTGCACTGCTGGTGGGAATGTGAATTGGTTCAGCCACTATGGAGAACAGTATGGAGGTTCCTTAAAAAACTACAAATAGAATTACCATATGACCCAGCAATCCCACTACTGGGCATATACCCTGGGAAAACCAAAATTCAAACAGAGTCATGTACCAAAATGTTCATTGCAGCTCTATTTACAATAGCCCGGAGATGGAAACAACCTAAGCGCCCATCATCGGATGAATGGATAAAGAAAATGTGGCACATATATACAATGGAATATTACTCAGCCTTAAAAAGAAATGAAATTGAGCTATTTGTAATGAGATGGATAGACCTAGAGTCTGTCATACAGAGTGAAGTAAGTCAGAAATAAAAAGACAAATACCGTATGCTAACACATATATATGGAATTTAAGGGGAAAACAAATGTCATGAAGAACCTAGGGGTAAGACAGGAATAAAGACGCAGACCTACTGGAGAACGGACTTGAGGATATGGGGAGGGGGAGGGTTGAGCTTTGACAGGGCGAGAGAGAGTCATGGACATATACACACTAACAAACGTAGTAAGGTAGATAGCTAGTGGGAAGCAGCCGCAAGGCACAGGGATATTAGCTTGGTGCTTTGTGACAGCCTGGAGGGGTGGGATAGGGAGAGTGGGAGGGAGGGAGACGCAAGAGGGAAGACATATGGGAACATATGTATATGTATAACTGATTCACTTTGTTATAAAGCAGAAACTAACACACCATTGTAAAGCAATTATACCCCAATAAAGATGTTTAAAAAAAAAACAACACAATGACAGTGAAATAGAGAGCAATTCTTAAATAATTCATTCAGGGCTTGTGATGCAACCTGGATTTACCACATCTACAACCAGAGCTGGTTGAGACATAAGGCTGGACACTTTGGGCGGATAGCATTGGTGAGGTTTGGTGAGCAAACGCAGACCCTTTGAAGTCATACTGCATGGTACCCATTCCATGGGTCCCAACTCTCCAGGTTTAAGGGATTCTTCCTTCAGCTAAAACATGCATGGGAAACCCGGAGTATGTTCCACCGTGTGATTGGGAAACGTTTTCAAATGCATCTCAGGTTTCATCCCCTGGTACTCGGGTGCACCGTTCCAGACACTTTACTAACACTCTCCCCACTTGGAAAGTCAGTGCCTTTAACCTTCTGTTTGGCAGAGTTTGCAATTTCTGCGCAAGATGAACAGGAAAAGGGAGAACCAATGAGAGACTAGCTCTAAGTGTCTGCACGGGCAAATGGAACGCTCATTTCCCACCAGGAAGAGGAATTAACCAAAGGCTCAGCGTGCCCTGCTGGAACCAGATTAGGGCCTGAAGGAATCCTGCGGTTTTGCGGCCAGCTCACAAGATAGCGAGTTGAAGAAAAGAGCCCAGGGGCACTGTAATACACAAAACTGCAGAGTTATGAATGACAGCTATCGTCCAAAAATGTATTGAAGTAAGTCTTCGAAGAGGAATTGAAAGTGGGGCAGAATTTCAGGAAAACGATTTCAGGGGGTAGACTGGAATTGCACTTAAAGCATAGGAAAAGAGGCAGAATGTCCACAATGATGCACTTGGCCAAAAAGTGCGTATGCGTTTTTTCCTGAATATATTCAGGGAAAAATGCATACGCCCTGTTTGGCCAACCAAGCAAGCGTGTAAAGGAAATCTGCACTACATTGAAGTCACACTGCCCCCCGGTCAAAAGGGCATCTGAAAACAGTGTAAAATCCAGAAAGGCAGGACAGGTCATGGAGAACAGGGAGCCTTGTTATGCTGATGGGCGGGATGTAAATTGACAACAGCCACTCTGGAGAAGTGTATGGTGTTTCCTGAAACACGTAGGAAACAAAGCAACACAGCCTATGGCACTTCCACTTAGGGTCCTATAGCTTAGGGAAATTAAAATCAAAAACACACAGGCACCCCAAAGTTTGGGACGGCTCTGTTTACAAGAACCTCGTCTACGGTACAAGTTAAATATCCGAGAAAGCAAAAAATGGATAAAGAAGTTGTGGTACGTACGTACAATGGAATATCACTCAACAATGAGATCTACGTCATCAGGCCCATAGCGGCATAATGAGTGGATTAACGTACGAGGAGTCTATGAGAAATAAGTCACACAGAAAAAGAAACATCATAAGATATCACTAATACACGGAACGTAAACTTGGCTACACATGAACTGAATTACAAAACAGAACAGGGTCTCAAATTTAGAAAACCAACTTATGCTTGCTTATGGGGAAAGGTGAGTTGGGGTGCTGCATCAAACCAGAGTTTGAAATTAGCACAGATACCGTTCCATAAGCCAAATATATAATAGCAAGACCTACTGTTGCTCAACGAAATGGACTCAACACCCCATATTCAACGCCTGGGAATATACCTGACAAGTAAGAATCTTAAGACCCATGGATTTATATGTCTCCATAAGGAAGTCAAGCGTGTGTACAGTGGCCTAAACGCAGCAGTGAAAATCCGATAAATCCCATTAACAAAATAAATTTCACAAACAAAACACAATGACATGCAAATGAAGCAAATGACAAAGGATTAATCTCCAAAATTTACAAGCAGCTCATGCAGCTCAATAACAAAAAAACAAACAACCCAATCCAAAAATGGGCAGAAGACCTACATAGACATTTCTCCAAAGAAGATATACAGAATGCCAACAAACACATGAAAGAATGCTCAACATCATTAATCATTAGAGAAATGCAAATCAAAACTACAATGAGATATCATCTCACACCAGTCAGAATGGCCATCATCAAAAAATCTAGAAACAATAAATGCTGGAGAGGGTGTGGAGAAAAGGGAACACTCTTGCACTGCTGGTGGGAATGTGAATTGGTTCAGCCACTATGGAGAACAGTATGGAGGTTCCTTAAAAAACTACAAATAGAATTACCATATGACCCAGCAATCCCACTACTAGGCATATACCCTGGGAAAACCAAAATTCAAACAGAGTCATGTACCAAAATGTTCATTGCAGCTCTATTTACAATAGCCCGGAGATGGAAACAACCTAAGCGCCCATCATCGGATGAATGGATAAAGAAAATGTGGCACATATATACAATGGAATATTACTCAGCCTTATAAAGAAATGAAATTGAGCTATTTGTAATGAGATGGATAGACCTAGAGTCTGTCATACAGAGTGAAGTAAGTCAGAAAGAAAAAGACAAATACCGTATGCTAACACATATATATGGAATTTAAGGGGAAAAAAAATGTCATGAAGAACCTAGGGGTAAGACAGGAATAAAGACGCAGACCTACTGGAGAACGGACTTGAGGATATGGGGAGGGGGAGGGTTGAGCTTTGACAGGGCGAGAGAGAGTCATGGACATATACACACTAACAAACGTAGTAAGGTAGATAGCTAGTGGGAAGCAGCCGCAAGGCACAGGGATATTAGCTTGGTGCTTTGTGACAGCCTGGAGGGGTGGGATAGGGAGAGTGGGAGGGAGGGAGACGCAAGAGGGAAGACATATGGGAACATATGTATATGTATAACTGATTCACTTTGTTATAAAGCAGAAACTAACACACCATTGTAAAGCAATTATACCCCAATAAAGATGTTTAAAAAAAAAACAACACAATGACAGTGAAATAGAGAGCAATTCTTAAATAATTCATTCAGGGCTTGTGATGCAACCTGGATTTACCACATCTACACCCAGAGCTGGTTGAGACATAAGGCTGGACACTTTGGGCTGATAGCATTGGTGAGGTTTGGTGAGCAAACGCAGACCCTTTGAAGTCATACTGCATGGTACCCATTCCATGGGTCCCAACTCTCCAGGTTTAAGGGATTCTTCCTTCAGCTAAAACATGCATGGGAAACCCGGAGTATGTTCCACCGTGTGATTGGGAAACGTTTTCAAATGCATCTCAGGTTTCATCCCCTGGTACTCGGGTGCACCGTTCCAGACACTTTACTAACACTCTCCCCACTTGGAAAGTCAGTGCCTTTAACCTTCTGTTTGGCACAGTTTGCAATTTCTGCGCAAGATGAACAGGAATAGGGAGAACCAATGAGAGACTAGCTGTAAGTGTCTGCACGGGCAAATGGAACGCTCATTTCCCACCAGGAAGAGGAATTAACCAAAGGCTCAGCGTGCCCTGCCGGAACCAGATTAGGGCCTGAAGCAATCCTGCGGTTTTGCGGCCAGCTCACAAGATAGCGAGTTGAAGAAAAGAGCCCAGGGGCACTGTAATTCACAAACCTGCAGAGTTATGAATGACAGCTATCGTCCAAAAATGTATTGAAGTAAGTCTTCGAAGAGGAATTGAAAGTGGGGCAGAATTTCAGGAAAACGATTTCAGGGGGTAGACTGGAATTGCACTTAAAGCATAGGAAAAGAGGCAGAATGTCCACAATGATGCACTTGGCCAAAAAGGGCGTATGCGTTTTTTCCTGAATATATTCAGGAAAAAACGCATACGCCCTTTTTGGCCAACCAAGCAAGCGTGTAAAGGAAATCTGCACTACATTGAAGTCTCACTGCCCCCCGGTCAAAAGGGCCATCTGAAAAAAGTGTAAAATCCAGAAAGGCAGGACAGGTCATGGAGAACAGGGAGCCTTGTTATGCTGATGGGCGGGATGTAAATTGCCAACAGCCACTCTGGAGAAGTGTATGGTGTTTCCTGAAACACGTAGGAAACAAAGCAACACAGCCTATGGCACTTCCACTTAGGGTCCTATAGCTTAGGGAAATTAAAATCAAAAACACACAGGCACCCCAAAGTTTGGGACGGCTCTGTTTACAAGAACCTCGTCTCCGGTACAAGTTATATATCCGAGAAAGCAAAAAATGGATAAAGAAGTTGTGGTACGTACGTACAATTGAATATCACTCAACAATGAGATCTACGTCATCAGGCCCATAGCGGCATAATGAGTGGATTAACGTACGAGGAGTCTACGAGAAATAAGTCACACAGAAAAAGAAACATCATAAGATATCACTAATACACGGAACATAAACTTGGCTACACATGAACTGAATTACAAAACAGAACAGGGTCTCAAATTTAGAAAAACAACTTATGCTTGCTTATGGGGAAAGGTGAGTTGGGGTGCTGCATCAAACCAGAGATTGAAATTAGCACAGATACCGTTCCATAAGCCAAATATATAATAGACAAGACCTACTGTTGCTCAACGAAATGGACTCAACACCCCATATTCAACGCCTGGGAATATACCTGACAAGTAAGAATCTTAAGACCCATGGATTTATATGTCTCCATAAGGAAGTCAAGCGTGTGTACAGTGGCCTAAACGCAGCAGTGAAAATCCGATAAATCCCATTAACAAAATAAATTTCACAAACAAAACACAATGACATGCAAATGAAGCAAATGACAAAGGATTAATCTCCAAAATTTACAAGCAGCTCATGCAGCTCAATAACAAAAAAACAAACAACCCAATCCAAAAATGGGCAGAAGACCTAAATAGACATTTCTCCAAAGAAGATATACAGAATGCCAACAAACACATGAAAGAATGCTCAACATCATTAATCATTAGAGAAATGCAAATCAAAACTACAATGAGATATCATCTCACACCAGTCAGAATGGCCATCATCAAAAAATCTAGAAACAATAAATGCTGGAGAGGGTGTGGAGAAAAGGGAACACTCTTGCACTGCTGGTGGGAATGTGAATTGGTTCAGCCACTATGGAGAACAGTATGGAGGTTACTTAAAAATCTACAAATAGAATTACCATATGACCCAGCAATCCCACTACTGGGCATATACCCTGGGAAAACCAAAATTCAAACAGAGTCATGTACCAAAATGTTCATTGCAGCTCTATTTACAATAGCCCGGAGATGGAAACAACCTAAGCGCCCATCATCAGATGAATGGATAAAGAAAATGTGGCACATATATACAATGGAATATTACTCAGCCTTAAAAAGAAATGAAATTGAGCTATTTGTAATGAGATGGAGAGACCTAGAGTCTGTCATACAGAGTGAAGTAAGTCAGAAAGAAAAAGACAAATACCGTATGCTAACACATATATATGGAATTTAAGGGGAAAAAAATGTCATGAAGAACCTAGGGGTAAGACAGGAATAAAGACACAGACCTACTGGAGAACGGACTTGAGGATATGGGGAGGGGGAGGGTTGAGCTTTGACAGGGCGAGAGAGAGTCATGGACATATACACACTAACAAACATAGTAAGGTAGATAGCTAGTGGGAAGCAGCCGCAAGGCACAGGGATATTAGCTTTGTACTTTGTGACAGCCTGGAGGGGTGGGATAGGGAGAGTGGGAGGGAGGGAGACACAAGAGGGAAGACATATGGGAACATATGTATATGTATAACTGATTCACTTTGTTATAAAGCAGAAACTAACACACCATTGTAAAGCAATTATACCCCAATAAAGATGTTTAAAAAAAAAAAACACAATGACAGTGAAATAGAGAGCAATTCTTAAATAATTCATTCAGGGCTTGTGATGCAACCTGGATTTACCACATCTACACCCAGAGCTGGTTGAGACATAAGGCTGGACACTTTGGGCTGATAGCATTGGTGAGGTTTGGTGAGCAAACGCAGACCCTTTGAAGTCATACTGCATGGTACCCATTCCATGGGTCCCAACTCTCCAGGTTTAAGGGATTCTTCCTTCAGCTAAAACATGCATGGGAAACCCGGAGTATGTTCCACCATGTGATTGGGAAACGTTTTCAAATGCATCTCAGGTTTCATCCCCTGGTACTCGGGTGCACCGTTCCAGACACTTTACTAACACTCTCCCCACTTGGAAAGTCAGTGCCTTTAACCTTCTGTTTGGCACAGTTTGCAATTTCTGCGCAAGATGAACAGGAATAGGGAGAACCAATGAGAGACTAGCTGTAAGTGTCTGCACGGGCAAATGGAACGCTCATTTCCCACCAGGAAGAGGAATTAACCAAAGGCTCAGCGTGCCCTGCCGGAACCAGATTAGGGCCTGAAGCAATCCTGCGGTTTTGCGGCCAGCTCACAAGATAGCGAGTTGAAGAAAAGAGCCCAGGGGCACTGTAATTCACAAACCTGCAGAGTTATGAATGACAGCTATCGTCCAAAAATGTATTGAAGTAAGTCTTCGAAGAGGAATTGAAAGTGGGGCAGAATTTCAGGAAAACGATTTCAGGGGGTAGACTGGAATTGCACTTAAAGCATAGGAAAAGAGGCAGAATGTCCACAATGATGCACTTGGCCAAAAAGGGCGTATGCGTTTTTTCCTGACAGGAAAAAACGCATACGCCCTTTTTGGCCAACCAAGCAAGCGTGTAAAGGAAATCTGCACTACATTGAAGTCTCACTGCCCCCCGGTCAAAAGGGCCATCTGAAAAAAGGGTAAAATCCAGAAAGGCAGAACAGGTCATGGAGAACAGGGAGCCTTGTTATGCTGATGGGCGGGATGTAAATTGCTAACAGCCACTCTGGAGAAGTGTATGGTGTTTCCTGAAACACGTAGGAAACAAAGCAACACAGCCTATGGCACTTCCACTTAGGGTCCTATAGCTTAGGGAAATTAAAATCAAAAACACACAGGCACCCCAAAGTTTGGGACGGCTCTGTTTACAAGAACCTCGTCTACGGTACAAGTTATATATCCGAGAAAGCAAAAAATGGATAAAGAAGTTGTGGTACGTACGTACAATGGAATATCACTCAACAATGAGATCTACGTCATCAGGCCCATAGCGGCATAATGAGTGGATTAACGTACGAGGAGTCTACGAGAAATAAGTCACACAGAAAAAGAAACATCATAAGATATCACTAATACACGGAACATAAACTTGGCTACACATGAACTGAATTACAAAACAGAACAGGGTCTCAAATTTAGAAAAACAACTTATGCTTGCTTATGGGGAAAGGTGAGTTGGGGTGCTGCATAAAACCAGAGATTGAAATTAGCACAGATACCGTTCCATAAGCCAAATATATAATAGACAAGACCTACTGTTGCTCAACGAAATGGACTCAACACCCCATATTCAACGCCTGGGAATATACCTGACAAGTAAGAATCTTAAGACCCATGGATTTATATGTCTCCATAAGGAAGTCAAGCGTGTGTACAGTGGCCTAAACGCAGCAGTGAAAATCCGATAAATCCCATTAACAAAATAAATTTCACAAACAAAACACAATGACATGCAAATGAAGCAAATGACAAAGGATTAATCTGCAAAATTTACAAGCAGCTCATGCAGCTCAATAACAAAAAAACAAACAACCCAATCCAAAAATGGGCAGAAGACCTAAATAGACATTTCTCCAAAGAAGATATACAGAATGCCAGCAAACACATGAAAGAATGCTCAACATCATTAATCATTAGAGAAATGCAAATCAAAACTACAATGAGATATCATCTCACACCAGTCAGAATGGCCATCATCAAAAAATCTAGAAACAATAAATGCTGGAGAGGGTGTGGAGAAAAGGGAACACTCTTGCACTGCTGGTGGGAATGTGAATTGGTTCAGCCACTATGGAGAACAGTATGGAGGTTCCTTAAAAATCTACAAATAGAATTACCATATGACCCAGCAATCCCACTACTGGGCATATACCCTGGGAAAACCAAAATTCAAACAGAGTCATGTACCAAAATGTTCATTGCAGCTCTATTTACAATAGCCCGGAGATGGAAACAACCTAAGCGCCCATCACCGGATGAATGGATAAAGAAAATGTGGCACATATATACAATGGAATATTACTCAGCCTTAAAAAGAAATGAAATTGAGCTATTTGTAATGAGATGGATAGACCTAGAGTCTGTCATACAGAGTGAAGTAAGTCAGAAAGAAAAAGACAAATACCGTATGCTAACACATATATATGGAATTTAAGGGGAAAAAAATGTCATGAAGAACCTAGGGGTAAGACAGGAATAAAGACACAGACCTACTGGAGAACGGACTTGAGGATATGGGGAGGGGGAGGGGTGAGCTTTGACAGGGCGAGAGAGAGTCATGGACATATACACACTAACAAACGTAGTAAGGTAGATAGCTAGTGGGAAGCAGCCGCAAGGCACAGGGATATTAGCTTTGTACTTTGTGACAGCCTGGAGGGGTGGGATAGGGAGAGTGGGAGGGAGGGAGACACAAGAGGGAAGACATATGGGAACATATGTATATGTATAACTGATTCACTTTGTTATAAAGCAGAAACTAACACACCATTGTAAAGCAATTATACCCCAATAAAGATGTTTAAAAAAAAAAACACAATGACAGTGAAATAGAGAGCAATTCTTAAATAATTCATTCAGGGCTTTTGATGCAACCTGGATTTACCACATCTACACCCAGAGCTGGTTGAGACATAAGGCTGGACACTTTGGGCTGATAGCATTGGTGAGGTTTGGTGAGCAAACGCAGACCCTTTGAAGTCATACTGCATGGTACCCATTCCATGGGTCCCAACTCTCCAGGTTTAAGGGATTCTTCCTTCAGCTAAAACATGCATGGGAAACCCGGAGTATGTTCCACCATGTGATTGGGAAACGTTTTCAAATGCATCTCAGGTTTCATCCCCTGGTACTCGGGTGCACCGTTGCAGACACTTTACTAACACTCTCCCCACTTGGAAAGTCAGTGCCTTTAACCTTCTGTTTGGCACAGTTTGCAATTTCTGCGCAAGATGAACAGGAATAGGGAGAACCAATGAGAGACTAGCTATAAGTGTCTGCACGGGCAAATGGAACGCTCATTTCCCACCAGGAAGAGGAATTAACCAAAGGCTCAGCGTGCCCTGCCGGAACCAGATTAGGGCCTGAAGCAATCCTGCGGTTTTGCGGCCAGCTCACAAGATAGCGAGTTGAAGAAAAGTGCCCAGGGGCACTGTAATTCACAAACCTGCAGAGTTATGAATGACAGCTATCGTCCAAAAATGTATTGAAGTAAGTCTTCGAAGAGGAATTGAAAGTGGGGCAGAATTTCAGGAAAACGATTTCAGGGGGTAGACTGGAATTGCACTTAAAGCATAGGAAAAGAGGCAGAATGTCCACAATGATGCACTTGGCCAAAAAGTGCGTATGCGTTTTTTCCTGAATATATTCAGGGAAAAATGCATACGCCCTGTTTGGCCAACCAAGCAAGCGTGTAAAGGAAATCTGCACTACATTGAAGTCACACTGCCCCCCGGTCAAAAGGGCATCTGAAAACAGTGTAAAATCCAGAAAGGCAGGACAGGTCATGGAGAACAGGGAGCCTTGTTATGCTGATGGGCGGGATGTAAATTGCCAACAGCCACTCTGGAGAAGTGTATGGTGTTTCCTGAAACACGTAGGAAACAAAGCAACACAGCCTATGGCACTTCCACTTAGGGTCCTATAGCTTAGGGAAATTAAAATCAAAAACACACAGGCACCCCAATGTTTGGGACGGCTCTGTTTACAAGAACCTCCTCTACGGTACAAGTTAAATATCCGAGAAAGCAAAAAATGGATAAAGAAGTTGTGGTACGTACGTACAATGGAATATCACTCAACAATGAGATCTACGTCATCAGGCCCATAGCGGCATAATGAGTGGATTAACGTACGAGGAGTCTACGAGAAATAAGTCACACAGAAAAAGAAACATCATAAGATATCACTAATACACGGAACGTAAACTTGGCTACACATGAACTGAATTACAAAACAGAACAGGGTCTCAAATTTAGAAAACCAACTTATGCTTGCTTATGGGGAAAGGTGAGTTGGGGTGCTGCATCAAACCAGAGTTTGAAATTAGCACAGATACCGTTCCATAAGCCAAATATATAATAGACAAGACCTACTGTTGCTCAACGAAATGGACTCAACACCCCATATTCAACGCCTGGGAATATACCTGACAAGTAAGAATCTTAAGACCCATGGATTTATATGTCTCCATAAGGAAGTCAAGCGTGTGTACAGTGGCCTAAACGCAGCAGTGAAAATCCGATAAATCCCATTAACAAAATAAATTTCACAAACAAAACACAATGACATGCAAATGAAGCAAATGACAAAGGATTAATCTCCAAAATTTACAAGCAGCTCATGCAGCTCAATAACAAAAAAACAAACAACCCAATCCAAAAATGGGCAGAAGACCTACATAGACATTTCTCCAAAGAAGATATACAGAATGCCAACAAACACATGAAAGAATGCTCAACATCATTAATCATTAGAGAAATGCAAATCAAAACTACAATGAGATATCATCTCACACCAGTCAGAATGGCCATCATCAAAAAATCTAGAAACAATAAATGCTGGAGAGGGTGTGGAGAAAAGGGAACACTCTTGCACTGCTGGTGGGAATGTGAATTGGTTCAGCCACTATGGAGAACAGTATGGAGGTTCCTTAAAAAACTACAAATAGAATTACCATATGACCCAGCAATCCCACTACTAGGCATATACCCTGGGAAAACCAAAATTCAAACAGAGTCATGTACCAAAATGTTCATTGCAGCTCTATTTACAATAGCCCGGAGATGGAAACAACCTAAGCGCCCATCATCGGATGAATGGATAAAGAAAATGTGGCACATATATACAATGGAATATTACTCAGCCTTATAAAGAAATGAAATTGAGCTATTTGTAATGAGATGGATAGACATAGAGTCTGTCATACAGAGTGAAGTAAGTCAGAAAGAAAAAGACAAATACCGTATGCTAACACATATATATGGAATTTAAGGGGAAAAAAAATGTCATGAAGAACCTAGGGGTAAGACAGGAATAAAGACGCAGACCTACTGGAGAACGGACTTGAGGATATGGGGAGGGGGAGGGTTGAGCTTTGACAGGGCGAGAGAGAGTCATGGACATATACACACTAACAAACGTAGTAAGGTAGATAGCTAGTGGGAAGCAGCCGCAAGGCACAGGGATATTAGCTTGGTGCTTTGTGACAGCCTGGAGGGGTGGGATAGGGAGAGTGGGAGGGAGGGAGACGCAAGAGGGAAGACATATGGGAACATATGTATATGTATAACTGATTCACTTTGTTATAAAGCAGAAACTAACACACCATTGTAAAGCAATTATACCCCAATAAAGATGTTTAAAAAAAAAACAACACAATGACAGTGAAATAGAGAGCAATTCTTAAATAATTCATTCAGGGCTTGTGATGCAACCTGGATTTACCACATCTACACCCAGAGCTGGTTGAGACATAAGGCTGGACACTTTGGGCTGATAGCATTGGTGAGGTTTGGTGAGCAAACGCAGACCCTTTGAAGTCATACTGCATGGTACCCATTCCATGGGTCCCAACTCTCCAGGTTTAAGGGATTCTTCCTTCAGCTAAAACATGCATGGGAAACCCGGAGTATGTTCCACCGTGTGATTGGGAAACGTTTTCAAATGCATCTCAGGTTTCATCCCCTGGTACTCGGGTGCACCGTTCCAGACACTTTACTAACACTCTCCCCACTTGGAAAGTCAGTGCCTTTAACCTTCTGTTTGGCACAGTTTGCAATTTCTGCGCAAGATGAACAGGAATAGGGAGAACCAATGAGAGACTAGCTGTAAGTGTCTGCACGGGCAAATGGAACGCTCATTTCCCACCAGGAAGAGGAATTAACCAAAGGCTCAGCGTGCCCTGCCGGAACCAGATTAGGGCCTGAAGCAATCCTGCGGTTTTGCGGCCAGCTCACAAGATAGCGAGTTGAAGAAAAGAGCCCAGGGGCACTGTAATTCACAAACCTGCAGAGTTATGAATGACAGCTATCGTCCAAAAATGTATTGAAGTAAGTCTTCGAAGAGGAATTGAAAGTGGGGCAGAATTTCAGGAAAACGATTTCAGGGGGTAGACTGGAATTGCACTTAAAGCATAGGAAAAGAGGCAGAATGTCCACAATGATGCACTTGGCCAAAAAGGGCGTATGCGTTTTTTCCTGCAGGAAAAAACGCATACGCCCTTTTTGGCCAACCAAGCAAGCGTGTAAAGGAAATCTGCACTACATTGAAGTCTCACTGCCCCCCGGTCAAAAGGGCCATCTGAAAAAAGTGTAAAATCCAGAAAGGCAGGACAGGTCATGGAGAACAGGGAGCCTTGTTATGCTGATGGGCGGGATGTAAATTGCCAACAGCCACTCTGGAGAAGTGTATGGTGTTTCCTGAAACACGTAGGAAACAAAGCAACACAGCCTATGGCACTTCCACTTAGGGTCCTATAGCTTAGGGAAATTAAAATCAAAAACACACAGGCACCCCAAAGTTTGGGACGGCTCTGTTTACAAGAACCTCGTCTCCGGTACAAGTTATATATCCGAGAAAGCAAAAAATGGATAAAGAAGTTGTGGTACGTACGTACAATTGAATATCACTCAACAATGAGATCTACGTCATCAGGCCCATAGCGGCATAATGAGTGGATTAACGTACGAGGAGTCTACGAGAAATAAGTCACACAGAAAAAGAAACATCATAAGATATCACTAATACACGGAACATAAACTTGGCTACACATGAACTGAATTACAAAACAGAACAGGGTCTCAAATTTAGAAAAACAACTTATGCTTGCTTATGGGGAAAGGTGAGTTGGGGTGCTGCATCAAACCAGAGATTGAAATTAGCACAGATACCGTTCCATAAGCCAAATATATAATAGACAAGACCTACTGTTGCTCAACGAAATGGACTCAACACCCCATATTCAACGCCTGGGAATATACCTGACAAGTAAGAATCTTAAGACCCATGGATTTATATGTCTCCATAAGGAAGTCAAGCGTGTGTACAGTGGCCTAAACGCAGCAGTGAAAATCCGATAAATCCCATTAACAAAATAAATTTCACAAACAAAACACAATGACATGCAAATGAAGCAAATGACAAAGGATTAATCTCCAAAATTTACAAGCAGCTCATGCAGCTCAATAACAAAAAAACAAACAACCCAATCCAAAAATGGGCAGAAGACCTAAATAGACATTTCTCCAAAGAAGATATACAGAATGCCAACAAACACATGAAAGAATGCTCAACATCATTAATCATTAGAGAAATGCAAATCAAAACTACAATGAGATATCATCTCACACCAGTCAGAATGGCCATCATCAAAAAATCTAGAAACAATAAATGCTGGAGAGGGTGTGGAGAAAAGGGAACACTCTTGCACTGCTGGTGGGAATGTGAATTGGTTCAGCCACTATGGAGAACAGTATGGAGGTTACTTAAAAATCTACAAATAGAATTACCATATGACCCAGCAATCCCACTACTGGGCATATACCCTGGGAAAACCAAAATTCAAACAGAGTCATGTACCAAAATGTTCATTGCAGCTCTATTTACAATAGCCCGGAGATGGAAACAACCTAAGCGCCCATCATCAGATGAATGGATAAAGAAAATGTGGCACATATATACAATGGAATATTACTCAGCCTTAAAAAGAAATGAAATTGAGCTATTTGTAATGAGATGGATAGACCTAGAGTCTGTCATACAGAGTGAAGTAAGTCAGAAAGAAAAAGACAAATACCGTATGCTAACACATATATATGGAATTTAAGGGGAAAAAAATGTCATGAAGAACCTAGGGGTAAGACAGGAATAAAGACACAGACCTACTGGAGAACGGACTTGAGGATATGGGGAGGGGGAGGGTTGAGCTTTGACAGGGCGAGAGAGAGTCATGGACATATACACACTAACAAACATAGTAAGGTAGATAGCTAGTGGGAAGCAGCCGCAAGGCACAGGGATATTAGCTTTGTACTTTGTGACAGCCTGGAGGGGTGGGATAGGGAGAGTGGGAGGGAGGGAGACACAAGAGGGAAGACATATGGGAACATATGTATATGTATAACTGATTCACTTTGTTATAAAGCAGAAACTAACACACCATTGTAAAGCAATTATACCCCAATAAAGATGTTTAAAAAAAAAAAACACAATGACAGTGAAATAGAGAGCAATTCTTAAATTATTCATTCAGGGCTTGTGATGCAACCTGGATTTACCACATCTACACCCAGAGCTGGTTGAGACATAAGGCTGGACACTTTGGGCTGATAGCATTGGTGAGGTTTGGTGAGCAAACGCAGACCCTTTGAAGTCATACTGCATGGTACCCATTCCATGGGTCCCAACTCTCCAGGTTTAAGGGATTCTTCCTTCAGCTAAAACATGCATGGGAAACCCGGAGTATGTTCCACCATGTGATTGGGAAACGTTTTCAAATGCATCTCAGGTTTCATCCCCTGGTACTCGGGTGCACCGTTCCAGACACTTTACTAACACTCTCCCCACTTGGAAAGTCAGTGCCTTTAACCTTCTGTTTGGCACAGTTTGCAATTTCTGCGCAAGATGAACAGGAATAGGGAGAACCAATGAGAGACTAGCTGTAAGTGTCTGCACTGGCAAATGGAACGCTCATTTCCCACCAGGAAGAGGAATTAACCAAAGGCTCAGCCTGCCCTGCCGGAACCAGATTAGGGCCTGAAGCAATCCTGCGGTTTTGCGGCCAGCTCACAAGATAGCGAGTTGAAGAAAAGAGCCCAGGGGCACTGTAATTCACAAACCTGCAGAGTTATGAATGACAGCTATCGTCCAAAAATGTATTGAAGTAAGTCTTCGAAGAGGAATTGAAAGTGGGGCAGAATTTCAGGAAAACGATTTCAGGGGGTAGACTGGAATTGCACTTAAAGCATAGGAAAAGAGGCAGAATGTCCACAATGATGCACTTGGCCAAAAAGGGCGTATGCGTTTTTTCCTGACAGGAAAAAACGCATACGCCCTTTTTGGCCAACCAAGCAAGCGTGTAAAGGAAATCTGCACTACATTGAAGTCTCACTGCCCCCCGGTCAAAAGGGCCATCTGAAAAAAGTGTAAAATCCAGAAAGGCAGGACAGGTCATGGAGAACAGGGAGCCTTGTTATGCTGATGGGCGGGATGTAAATTGCCAACAGCCACTCTGGAGAAGTGTATGGTGTTTCCTGAAACACGTAGGAAACAAAGCAACACAGCCTATGGCACTTCCACTTAGGGTCCTATAGCTTAGGGAAATTAAAATAAAAAACACACAGGCACCCCAAAGTTTGGGACGGCTCTGTTTACAAGAACCTCGTCTACGGTACAAGTTATATATCCGAGAAAGCAAAAAATGGATAAAGAAGTTGTGGTACGTACGTACAATGGAATATCACTCAACAATGAGATCTACGTCATCAGGCCCATAGCGGCATAATGAGTGGATTAACGTACGAGGAGTCTACGAGAAATAAGTCACACAGAAAAAGAAACATCATAAGATATCACTAATACACGGAACATAAACTTGGCTACACATGAACTGAATTACAAAACAGAACAGGGTCTCAAATTTAGAAAAACAACTTATGCTTGCTTATGGGGAAAGGTGAGTTGGGGTGCTGCATCAAACCAGAGATTGAAATTAGCACAGATACCGTTCCATAAGCCAAATATATAATAGACAAGACCTACTGTTGCTCAACGAAATGGACTCAACACCCCATATTCAACGCCTGGGAATATACCTGACAAGTAAGAATCTTAAGACCCATGGATTTATATGTCTCCATAAGGAAGTCAAGCGTGTGTACAGTGGCCTAAACGCAGCAGTGAAAATCCGATAAATCCCATTAACAAAATAAATTTCACAAACAAAACACAATGACATGCAAATGAAGCAAATGACAAAGGATTAATCTCCAAAATTTACAAGCAGCTCATGCAGCTCAATAACAAAAAAACAAACAACCCAATCCAAAAATGGGCAGAAGACCTAAATAGACATTTCTCCAAAGAAGATATACAGAATGCCAACAAACACATGAAAGAATGCTCAACATCATTAATCATTAGAGAAATGCAAATCAAAACTACAATGAGATATCATCTCACACCAGTCAGAATGGCCATCATCAAAAAATCTAGAAACAATAAATGCTGGAGAGGGTGTGGAGAAAAGGGAACACTCTTGCACTGCTGGTGGGAATGTGAATTGGTTCAGCCACTATGGAGAACAGTATGGAGGTTACTTAAAAATCTACAAATAGAATTACCATATGACCCAGCAATCCCACTACTGGGCATATACCCTGGGAAAACCAAAATTCAAACAGAGTCATGTACCAAAATGTTCATTGCAGCTCTATTTACAATAGCCCGGAGATGGAAACAACCTAAGCGCCCATCATCAGATGAATGGATAAAGAAAATGTGGCACATATATACAATGGAATATTACTCAGCCTTAAAAAGAAATGAAATTGAGCTATTTGTAATGAGATGGAGAGACCTAGAGTCTGTCATACAGAGTGAAGTAAGTCAGAAAGAAAAAGACAAATACCGTATGCTAACACATATATATGGAATTTAAGGGGAAAAAAATGTCATGAAGAACCTAGGGGTAAGACAGGAATAAAGACACAGACCTACTGGAGAACGGACTTGAGGATATGGGGAGGGGGAGGGTTGAGCTTTGACAGGGCGAGAGAGAGTCATGGACATATACACACTAACAAACATAGTAAGGTAGATAGCTAGTGGGAAGCAGCCGCAAGGCACAGGGATATTAGCTTTGTACTTTGTGACAGCCTGGAGGGGTGGGATAGGGAGAGTGGGAGGGAGGGAGACACAAGAGGGAAGACATATGGGAACATATGTATATGTATAACTGATTCACTTTGTTATAAAGCAGAAACTAACACACCATTGTAAAGCAATTATACCCCAATAAAGATGTTTAAAAAAAAAAAACACAATGACAGTGAAATAGAGAGCAATTCTTAAATAATTCATTCAGGGCTTGTGATGCAACCTGGATTTACCACATCTACACCCAGAGCTGGTTGAGACATAAGGCTGGACACTTTGGGCTGATAGCATTGGTGAGGTTTGGTGAGCAAACGCAGACCCTTTGAAGTCATACTGCATGGTACCCATTCCATGGGTCCCAACTCTCCAGGTTTAAGGGATTCTTCCTTCAGCTAAAACATGCATGGGAAACCCGGAGTATGTTCCACCATGTGATTGGGAAACGTTTTCAAATGCATCTCAGGTTTCATCCCCTGGTACTCGGGTGCACCGTTCCAGACACTTTACTAACACTCTCCCCACTTGGAAAGTCAGTGCCTTTAACCTTCTGTTTGGCACAGTTTGCAATTTCTGCGCAAGATGAACAGGAATAGGGAGAACCAATGAGAGACTAGCTGTAAGTGTCTGCACGGGCAAATGGAACGCTCATTTCCCACCAGGAAGAGGAATTAACCAAAGGCTCAGCCTGCCCTGCCGGAACCAGATTAGGGCCTGAAGCAATCCTGCGGTTTTGCGGCCAGCTCACAAGATAGCGAGTTGAAGAAAAGAGCCCAGGGGCACTGTAATTCACAAACCTGCAGAGTTATGAATGACAGCTATCGTCCAAAAATGTATTGAAGTAAGTCTTCGAAGAGGAATTGAAAGTGGGGCAGAATTTCAGGAAAACGATTTCAGGGGGTAGACTGGAATTGCACTTAAAGCATAGGAAAAGAGGCAGAATGTCCACAATGATGCACTTGGCCAAAAAGGGCGTATGCGTTTTTTCCTGACAGGAAAAAACGCATACGCCCTTTTTGGCCAACCAAGCAAGCGTGTAAAGGAAATCTGCACTACATTGAAGTCTCACTGCCCCCCGGTCAAAAGGGCCATCTGAAAAAAGTGTAAAATCCAGAAAGGCAGGACAGGTCATGGAGAACAGGGAGCCTTGTTATGCTGATGGGCGGGATGTAAATTGCCAACAGCCACTCTGGAGAAGTGTATGGTGTTTCCTGAAACACGTAGGAAACAAAGCAACACAGCCTATGGCACTTCCACTTAGGGTCCTATAGCTTAGGGAAATTAAAATCAAAAACACACAGGCACCCCAAAGTTTGGGACGGCTCTGTTTACAAGAACCTCGTCTACGGTACAAGTTATATATCCGAGAAAGCAAAAAATGGATAAAGAAGTTGTGGTACGTACGTACAATGGAATATCACTCAACAATGAGATCTACGTCATCAGGCCCATAGCGGCATAATGAGTGGATTAACGTACGAGGAGTCTACGAGAAATAAGTCACACAGAAAAAGAAACATCATAAGATATCACTAATACACGGAACATAAACTTGGCTACACATGAACTGAATTTCAAAACAGAACAGGGTCTCAAATTTAGAAAAACAACTTATGCTTGCTTATGGGGAAAGGTGAGTTGGGGTGCTGCATCAAACCAGAGATTGAAATTAGCACAGATACCGTTCCATAAGCCAAATATATAATAGACAAGACCTACTGTTGCTCAACGAAATGGACTCAACACCCCATATTCAACGCCTGGGAATATACCTGACAAGTAAGAATCTTAAGACCCATGGATTTATATGTCTCCATAAGGAAGTCAAGCGTGTGTACAGTGGCCTAAACGCAGCAGTGAAAATCCGATAAATCCCATTAACAAAATAAATTTCACAAACAAAACACAATGACATGCAAATGAAGCAAATGACAAAGGATTAATCTCCAAAATTTACAAGCAGCTCATGCAGCTCAATAACAAAAAAACAAACAACCCAATCCAAAAATGGGCAGAAGACCTACATAGACATTTCTCCAAAGAAGATATACAGAATGCCAGCAAACACATGAAAGAATGCTCAACATCATTAATCATTAGAGAAATGCAAATCAAAACTACAATGAGATATCATCTCACACCAGTCAGAATGGCCATCATCAAAAAATCTAGAAACAATAAATGCTGGAGAGGGTGTGGAGAAAAGGGAACACTCTTGCACTGCTGGTGGGAATGTGAATTGGTTCAGCCACTATGGAGAACAGTATGGAGGTTCCTTAAAAATCTACAAATAGAATTACCATATGACCCAGCAATCACACTACTGGGCATATACCCTGGGAAAACCAAAATTCAAACAGAGTCATGTACCAAAATGTTCATTGCAGCTCTATTTACAATAGCCCGGAGATGGAAACAACCTAAGCGCCCATCACCGGATGAATGGATAAAGAAAATGTGGCACATATATACAATGGAATATTACTCAGCCTTAAAAAGAAATGAAATTGAGCTATTTGTAATGAGATGGATAGACCTAGAGTCTGTCATACAGAGTGAAGTAAGTCAGAAAGAAAAAGACAAATACCGTATGCTAACACATATATATGGAATTTAAGGGGAAAAAAATGTCATGAAGAACCTAGGGGTAAGACAGGAATAAAGACACAGACCTACTGGAGAACGGACTTGAGGATATGGGGAGGGGGAGGGGTGAGCTTTGACAGGGCGAGAGAGAGTCATGGACATATACACACTAACAAACGTAGTAAGGTAGATAGCTAGTGGGAAGCAGCCGCAAGGCACAGGGATATTAGCTTTGTACTTTGTGACAGCCTGGAGGGGTGGGATAGGGAGAGTGGGAGGGAGGGAGACACAAGAGGGAAGACATATGGGAACATATATATATGTATAACTGATTCACTTTGTTATAAAGCAGAAACTAACACACCATTGTAAAGCAATTATACCCCAATAAAGATGTTTAAAAAAAAAAACACAATGACAGTGAAATAGAGAGCAATTCTTAAATAATTCATTCAGGGCTTTTGATGCAACCTGGATTTACCACATCTACACCCAGAGCTGGTTGAGACATAAGGCTGGACACTTTGGGCTGATAGCATTGGTGAGGTTTGGTGAGCAAACGCAGACCCTTTGAAGTCATACTGCATGGTACCCATTCCATGGGTCCCAACTCTCCAGGTTTAAGGGATTCTTCCTTCAGCTAAAACATGCATGGGAAACCCGGAGTATGTTCCACCATGTGATTGGGAAACGTTTTCAAATGCATCTCAGGTTTCATCCCCTGGTACTCGGGTGCACCGTTGCAGACACTTTACTAACACTCTCCCCACTTGGAAAGTCAGTGCCTTTAACCTTCTGTTTGGCACAGTTTGCAATTTCTGCGCAAGATGAACAGGAATAGGGAGAACCAATGAGAGACTAGCTGTAAGTGTCTGCACGGGCAAATGGAACGCTCATTTCCCACCAGGAAGAGGAATTAACCAAAGGCTCAGCGTGCCCTGCCGGAACCAGATTAGGGCCTGAAGCAATCCTGCGGTTTTGCGGCCAGCTCACAAGATAGCGAGTTGAAGGAAAGAGCCCAGGGGCACTGTAATTCACAAACCTGCAGAGTTATGAATGACAGCTATCGTCCAAAAATGTATTGAAGTAAGTCTTCGAAGAGGAATTGAAAGTGGGGCAGAATTTCAGGAAAACGATTTCAGGGGGTAGACTGGAATTGCACTTAAAGCATAGGAAAAGAGGCAGAATGTCCACAATGATGCACTTGGCCAAAAAGGGCGTATGCGTTTTTTCCTGAATATATTCAGGAAAAAACGCATACGCCCTTTTTGGCCAACCAAGCAAGCGTGTAAAGGAAATCTGCACTACATTGAAGTCTCACTGCCCCCCGGTCAAAAGGGCCATCTGAAAAAAGTGTAAAATCCAGAAAGGCAGGACAGGTCCTGGAGAACAGGGAGCCTTGTTATGCTGATGGGCGGGATGTAAATTGCCAACAGCCACTCTGGAGAAGTGTATGTTGTTTCCTGAAACACGTAGGAAACAAAGCAACACAGCCTATGGCACTTCCACTTAGGGTCCTATAGCTTAGGGAAATTAAAATCAAAAACACACAGGCACCCCAAAGTTTGGGACGGCTCTGTTTACAAGAACCTCGTCTACGGTACAAGTTAAATATCCGAGAAAGCAAAAAATGGATAAAGAAGTTGTGGTACGTACGTACAATGGAATATCACTCAACAATGAGATCTACGTCATCAGGCCCGTAGCGGCATAATGAGTGGATTAACGTACGAGGAGTCTACGAGAAATAAGTCACACAGAAAAAGAAACATCATAAGATATCACTAATACACGGAACATAAACTTGGCTACACATGAACTGAATTACAAAACAGAACAGGGTCTCAAATTTAGAAAACCAACTTATGCTTGCTTATGGGGAAAGGTGAGTTGGGGTGCTGCATCAAACCAGAGATTGAAATTAGCTCAGATACCGTTCCATAAGCCAAATATATAATAGACAAGACCTGCTCCTTGCTCAACGAAATGGAATCAACACCCCATATTCAACGCCTGGGAATATACCTGACAAGTAAGAATCTTAAGACCCATGGATTTATATGTCTAAATAAGGAAGTCAAGCGTGTGTACAGTGGCCTAAAGGCAGCAGTGAAAATCCGATAAATCCCATTAACAAAATAAATTTCACAAACAAAACACAATGACATGCAAATGAAGCAAATGACAAAGGATTAATCTCCAAATTTTACAAGCAGCTCATGCAGCTCAATAACAAAAAAACAAACAACCCAATCCAAAAATGGGCAGAAGACCTAAATAGACATTTCTCCAAAGAAGATATACAGAATGGCAACAAACACATGAAAGAATGCTCAACATCATTAATCATTAGAGAAATGCAAATCAAAACTACAATGAGATATCATCTCACACCAGTCAGAATGGCCATCATCAAAAAATCTAGAAACAATAAATGCTGGAGAGGGTGTGGAGAAAAGGGAACACTCTTGCACTGCTGGTGGGAATGTGAATTGGTTCAGCCACTATGGAGAACAGTATGGAGGTTCCTTAAAAAACTACAAATAGAATTACCATATGACCCAGCAATCCCACTACTGGGCATATACCCTGGGAAAACCAAAATTCAAACAGAGTCATGTACCAAAATGTTCATTGCAGCTCTATTTACAATAGCCCGGAGATGGAAACAACCTAAGCGCCCATCATCGGATGAATGGATAAAGAAAATGTGGCACATATATACAATGGAATATTACTCAGCCTTAAAAAGAAATGAAATTGAGCTATTTGTAATGAGATGGAGAGACCTAGAGTCTGTCATACAGAGTGAAGTAAGTCAGAAAGAAAAAGACAAATACCGTATGCTAACACATATATATGGAATTTAAGGGGAAAAAAAATGTCATGAAGAACCTAGGGGTAAGACAGGAATAAAGACGCAGACCTACTGGAGAACGGACTTGAGGATATGGGGAGGGGGAGGGGTGAGCTTTGACAGGGCGAGAGAGAGTCATGGACATATACACACTAACAAACGTAGTAAGGTAGATAGCTAGTGGGAAGCAGCCGCAAGGCACAGGGATATTAGCTTTGTACTTTGTGACAGCCTGGAGGGGTGGGATAGGGAGAGTGGGAGGGAGGGAGACGCAAGAGGGAAGACATATGGGAACATATGTATATGTATAACTGATTCACTTTGTTATAAAGCAGAAACTAACACACCATTGTAAAGCAATTATACCCCAATAAAGATGTTTAAAAAAAAAAACACAATGACAGTGAAATAGAGAGCAATTCTTAAATAATTCATTCAGGGCTTTTGATGCAACCTGGATTTACCACATCTACACCCAGAGCTGGTTGAGACATAAGGCTGGACACTTTGGGCTGATAGCATTGGTGAGGTTTGGTGAGCAAACGCAGACCCTTTGAAGTCATACTGCATGGTACCCATTCCATGGGTCCCAACTCTCCAGGTTTAAGGGATTCTTCCTTCAGCTAAAACATGCATGGGAAACCCGGAGTATGTTCCACCATGTGATTGGGAAACGTTTTCAAATGCATCTCAGGTTTCATCCCCTGGTACTCGGGTGCACCGTTGCAGACACTTTACTAACACTCTCCCCACTTGGAAAGTCAGTGCCTTTAACCTTCTGTTTGGCACAGTTTGCAATTTCTGCGCAAGATGAACAGGAATAGGGAGAACCAATGAGAGACTAGCTGTAAGTGTCTGCACGGGCAAATGGAACGCTCATTTCCCACCAGGAAGAGGAATTAACCAAAGGCTCAGCGTGCCCTGCCGGAACCAGATTAGGGCCTGAAGCAATCCTGCGGTTTTGCGGCCAGCTCACAAGATAGCGAGTTGAAGGAAAGAGCCCAGGGGCACTGTAATTCACAAACCTGCAGAGTTATGAATGACAGCTATCGTCCAAAAATGTATTGAAGTAAGTCTTCGAAGAGGAATTGAAAGTGGGGCAGAATTTCAGGAAAACGATTTCAGGGGGTAGACTGGAATTGCACTTAAAGCATAGGAAAAGAGGCAGAATGTCCACAATGATGCACTTGGCCAAAAAGGGCGTATGCGTTTTTTCCTGAATATATTCAGGAAAAAACGCATACGCCCTTTTTGGCCAACCAAGCAAGCGTGTAAAGGAAATCTGCACTACATTGAAGTCTCACTGCCCCCCGGTCAAAAGGGCCATCTGAAAAAAGTGTAAAATCCAGAAAGGCAGGACAGGTCCTGGAGAACAGGGAGCCTTGTTATGCTGATGGGCGGGATGTAAATTGCCAACAGCCACTCTGGAGAAGTGTATGTTGTTTCCTGAAACACGTAGGAAACAAAGCAACACAGCCTATGGCACTTCCACTTAGGGTCCTATAGCTTAGGGAAATTAAAATCAAAAACACACAGGCACCCCAAAGTTTGGGACGGCTCTGTTTACAAGAACCTCGTCTACGGTACAAGTTAAATATCCGAGAAAGCAAAAAATGGATAAAGAAGTTGTGGTACGTACGTACAATGGAATATCACTCAACAATGAGATCTACGTCATCAGGCCCGTAGCGGCATAATGAGTGGATTAACGTACGAGGAGTCTACGAGAAATAAGTCACACAGAAAAAGAAACATCATAAGATATCACTAATACACGGAACATAAACTTGGCTACACATGAACTGAATTACAAAACAGAACAGGGTCTCAAATTTAGAAAACCAACTTATGCTTGCTTATGGGGAAAGGTGAGTTGGGGTGCTGCATCAAACCAGAGATTGAAATTAGCTCAGATACCGTTCCATAAGCCAAATATATAATAGACAAGACCTGCTCCTTGCTCAACGAAATGGAATCAACACCCCATATTCAACGCCTGGGAATATACCTGACAAGTAAGAATCTTAAGACCCATGGATTTATATGTCTAAATAAGGAAGTCAAGCGTGTGTACAGTGGCCTAAAGGCAGCAGTGAAAATCCGATAAATCCCATTAACAAAATAAATTTCACAGACAAAACACAATGACATGCAAATGAAGCAAATGACAAAGGATTAATCTCCAAATTTTACAAGCAGCTCATGCAGCTCAATAACAAAAAAACAAACAACCCAATCCAAAAATGGGCAGAAGACCTAAATAGACATTTCTCCAAAGAAGATATACAGAATGGCAACAAACACATGAAAGAATGCTCAACATCATTAATCATTAGAGAAATGCAAATCAAAACTACAATGAGATATCATCTCACACCAGTCAGAATGGCCATCATCAAAAAATCTAGAAACAATAAATGCTGGAGAGGGTGTGGAGAAAAGGGAACACTCTTGCACTGCTGGTGGGAATGTGAATTGGTTCAGCCACTATGGAGAACAGTATGGAGGTTCCTTAAAAAACTACAAATAGAATTACCATATGACCCAGCAATCCCACTACTGGGCATATACCCTGGGAAAACCAAAATTCAAACAGAGTCATGTACCAAAATGTTCATTGCAGCTCTATTTACAATAGCCCGGAGATGGAAACAACCTAAGCGCCCATCATCGGATGAATGGATAAAGAAAATGTGGCACATATATACAATGGAATATTACTCAGCCTTAAAAAGAAATGAAATTGAGCTATTTGTAATGAGATGGATAGACCTAGAGTCTGTCATACAGAGTGAAGTAAGTCAGAAAGAAAAAGACAAATACCGTATGCTAACACATATATATGGAATTTAAGGGGAAAAAAAATGTCATGAAGAACCTAGGGGTAAGACAGGAATAAAGACGCAGACCTACTGGAGAACGGACTTGAGGATATGGGGAGGGGGAGGGGTGAGCTTTGACAGGGCGAGAGAGAGTCATGGACATATACACACTAACAAACGTAGTAAGGTAGATAGCTAGTGGGAAGCAGCCGCAAGGCACAGGGATATTAGCTTTGTACTTTGTGACAGCCTGGAGGGGTGGGATAGGGAGAGTGGGAGGGAGGGAGACGCAAGAGGGAAGACATATGGGAACATATGTATATGTATAACTGATTCACTTTGTTATAAAGCAGAAACTAACACACCATTGTAAAGCAATTATACCCCAATAAAGATGTTTAAAAAAAAAAAACACAATGACAGTGAAATAGAGAGCAATTCTTAAATAATTCATTCAGGGCTTGTGATGCAACCTGGATTTACCACATCTACACCCAGAGCTGGTTGAGACATAAGGCTGGACACTTTGGGCTGATAGCATTGGTGAGGTTTGGTGAGCAAACGCAGACCCTTTGAAGTCATACTGCATGGTACCCATTCCATGGGTCCCAACTCTCCAGGTTTAAGGGATTCTTCCTTCAGCTAAAACATGCATGGGAAACCCGGAGTATGTTCCACCGTGTGATTGGGAGACGTTTTCAAATGCATCTCAGGTTTCATCCCCTGGTACTCGGGTGCACCGTTCCAGACACTTTACTAACACTCTCCCCACTTGGAAAGTCAGTGCCTTTAACCTTCTGTTTGGCACAGTTTGCAATTTCTGCGCAAGATGAACAGGAATAGGGAGAACCAATGAGAGACTAGCTGTAAGTGTCTGCACGGGCAAATGGAACGCTCATTTCCCACCAGGAAGAGGAATTAACCAAAGGCTCAGCGTGCCCTGCCGGAACCAGATTAGGGCCTGAAGCAATCCTGCGGTTTTGCGGCCAGCTCACAAGATAGCGAGTTGAAGGAAAGAGCCCAGGGGCACTGTAATTCACAAACCTGCAGAGTTATGAATGACAGCTATCGTCCAAAAATGTATTGAAGTAAGTCTTCGAAGAGGAATTGAAAGTGGGGCAGAATTTCAGGAAAACGATTTCAGGGGGTAGACTGGAATTGCACTTAAAGCATAGGAAAAGAGGCAGAATGTCCACAATGATGCACTTGGCCAAAAAGGGCGTATGCGTTTTTTCCTGAATATATTCAGGAAAAAACGCATACGCCCTTTTTGGCCAACCAAGCAAGCGTGTAAAGGAAATCTGCACTACATTGAAGTCTCACTGCCCCCCGGTCAAAAGGGCCATCTGAAAAAAGTGTAAAATCCAGAAAGGCAGGACAGGTCCTGGAGAACAGGGAGCCTTGTTATGCTGATGGGCGGGATGTAAATTGCCAACAGCCACTCTGGAGAAGTGTATGTTGTTTCCTGAAACACGTAGGAAACAAAGCAACACAGCCTATGGCACTTCCACTTAGGGTCCTATAGCTTAGGGAAATTAAAATCAAAAACACACAGGCACCCCAAAGTTTGGGACGGCTCTGTTTACAAGAACCTCGTCTA